>NC_080392.1:29123015-29210513 GCF_028751815.1 Salvia miltiorrhiza | reverse complement strand
ATAATTTTATTTTTATAATTTCATTTAATGTAATTCTAGTTAATGGAATTTAAGTTGTTGTCTAATATACTTGAATTTGCTTACATACATTACCTTTCAAATTAATCTATGCGTTGCATAGTCAATTATTATTATTATTATTATTATTATTATTATTATTATTATTATTATTATTATTATTATTATTATTATTATTATTATTATTATTATTATTATTATTATTATTATTACTATTATTATTATTATTATTACTATTATTATTATTATTATTACTATTATTACTATTATTATTATTATTATTACTATTATTATTATTATTACTATTATTATTATTATTATTATTATTATTATTATTATTATTATTATTATTATTATTATTATTATTATTATTATTATTATTATTATTATTATTATTATTATTATTATTATTATTATTATTATTATTGCTCTTAAGATTTAACAGAGTCACATGCATCATTAACACCAAGAGCCAACAAAGATAGGTCACGAGATAGTCACATGCTTGGTTGATCACTCTTTTAATAGCAACAAAAATACTGCAATTAACACGGTGTAATATATTGAAGTATAAATAAACAGTAAATCGAGTATCATAATCCTCATGGACTGATGAGAGAAAACATTATAAATAATTCCAATAAATTCTAATGCAATATCCAAGCAATAGAAATATGGTGGAGAATAAAAACTAGACTCAACACATAACAAATAAATTCAAAGTAACCAAATGAGAAACACAGTGACCAGGGGAATGTAATTTCATTAATTATATCTACACAATTAACCTATTAATTCAAATTACCAGTTTAATCCAGTCTTGATAAGAGATCACATAAATAATCATACACTGTCACCATAGTAGTTTATGATAGCTAATTAGGAATAAGAAAATATGAAAGGGGAACCCTTGTTCGCAATTTATTTTCACTACGCCGCAAGTATACGGGTAGTTGCAATATATGGAAGCAAGATCGTATCCCACGAGGATTAGTGATCAAATTCAAGTGATTATCCTAATTCATTGTACTATGACTATTTAGACTAAATTATAAGGGCCCGTTTGATAGCTAGTTGAGATAAAGAGTGATAAATAAAATCTAGTTAAAATAATATGGATTGGGTGAGATTAGTAATGTATTTTAGTGTTTGATAGATCAAGATTAAAATCTAGATAACATGATTAGTTGTTTGATAGTTTAGATTAAAATTTAGATTAAATAATCAAAGGTTGAAAATTACTATTTTAACCTTATATTAAATTAATTGTTAAATTTGAATTAAAAAAAAGGAAAAATCTGTAAGAATTCGGCAATTCCAATTTCCTTCTCCAAAGCAATTCCAATCTCCTGCAATTCCAAAGAATTTTATCTATTCTTTTCAAACTCACCATTTTGCACCACATTTCCTCTCCAAGTTTGATAACAAACAAGGAAAGAACCTATTTTTTTACTAATCTACTGGCATAACACTCAAATCCCTCACCATATGTGTGCGTGTGAATTTTGGAAAGTTGTTGCTACTGTTGCAGTCGATCGACGATAGGGCTGAGGCTGTGAGGTTGCTGAGCCGTGAACAGAGGGATCGACGGCGGCGGTGGCCTATTAGCTGTTGCTGCTTGCCGGTTAGACGAGAGAGAAGGGTTAGGTGAGAGGGCGACAGAGGAGGCGGCGATGGCGATAGTCCTGCTGACCGTGGCTATCGGCTGAAGCAGGGAGGCGGGTAGAGATGAGGGCGGTGGTGGAGAGAAGCTAGGGTTTCTAAAATTGGGGATTTTGGCGAAGAGGTGGAGGCAGGTAGAGATGAGGGCGGTGGTGGTGATGACCACAGCTGGTTGTAGGAGGAGCGGCGGAGGCGGCGGCCACTCTTCGCCGTCGGCCGTTCGACTGAGGAAAGAGAGAGAGGGCGCAGGGGAGGGAGAGAAGATGAAGGAGAGTGGAAGGGTAAAAATGTCTTTTCAGTTTTAATCTACTTTACAATTGGAGCTGGGGTTCCTTATGTCACGCTGGGGGTGATATTTGTAATCTAAATGTAACAGTTGTTTTTTTGCGGGCTTTAGTTTTAGTGCGAGCCTGGGATATTATATATGTTGCCTATCAAACACAAGATAACTAAGCTATCAGCCCTAATATGCCCTATCAAACGGGCCCTAAAGTGGTTGGTTTGATTATCTAATTGATTAACTAACAAATTCAAAGACAAACAAGATTAAAACAAACAAGTGGTTTACAAAGTGATTAAGATGATTTAGGGATTAGGTATCAATGGATTAGCAATGGACCTCAAGTTAACTCAATATTAATCTTGATATTACCTATTATCTAGAGTGATCTCCCAATTAGTTCTAGCCCCTACCGGGTGAATAAAACGGTAGATTACGGGTCATATATAGTTACCGTCCCCGGTTAACTTCTACCCTATAACTCTCAAAAAGCACAAATGATCGATAAACTCTCACTCCACTCTCAACCTCCCAGTCTATTGAGACGATATGTTTCAAGCACCTAATCTATTGTAATCATCCTCTCCCGATTCAAATTACAAATAAGAAATGCATTAAGAGTGGCCAACAATTCATGCAAGAGTTAATACTAGGGCTTGAAAAGATAATGGCAAAGGAATAATCAAAGACATATATTGAGCAACATAATCAATTCATTACATCATCCATATAGCCTAATCCCCAAATTAAAGGGGAATTTTAGCCTAACATATTCAACATCAACGTACCTAGATTACATAAATGAAAGAGAGAGTAAAGTGACAAATCATATTTCAATGTTGCTTTCTTCATTCTCTCATCTTCAATGCTCTTCAATTTTGGTAGTTGGAAGAGGGGGGAAAGGGGTTTAAGGTCTAAAAATCACGTCTGGGCCCACCAATGGGAGGAAACCCGCCTTTTTCCCACAGTCACGGTGGTGACCGTGGCCGGGAACGCGGCTGGAAGGGAGAAAGCCCGCGGCCGCGGCCCGAACCGTAGGTGCTGATCCAGAACGTTCTGTATCGCGGGCGGACATAGCCACGGTCACCACCCGCGGCCACGGGTGTGCTCGTGGTCCACTGCTCCTTAGCTACAGCCGGCTGCCGCGGCCGTGGGGTCCTGCGTAGCCGGCTTTGTCGGCTCTATTCTTCCTCGTCCCAGCTCTAATTCCGTCGCCGTTTGCGCTCACGGATTTCTCTCGAGGTGTACTTCAATCTCATGTCCCCACAATTCTCCAATTGATATTTGATATTCCCTGAAATCACTCCAAAGATGCACCAAGCATCATATTTCAACAAAGCTCAAGTTGAGATACAAACACACACTAATAATCAAATCATAGGGGAAAATGACAATAATTCATGCGAAAGTGAGGTACGAAAACCATGTTTGTCAACCCTAAATAGGTCAACAATGACACCTATTTATAGGCTCAGGGAAAAATTTAGTCAAGAAATCCAAAAATACAGAAGAAATCGCGAAAATGAAAAAAATGTGGGAGGGCGGCGACCTCGGCTCAAATCGCCGGACAGGTCGCTGAACAACAGCTCGAATTCTTGTTTGAGTGATCGCCTAGATGCCCAAAATGATATATAGACATTGACAACCTCCATGACGATCGTCAGACTCGCCCTTTGTCCGCCTCTTGGCTCGACGACCTATGGCACGATCCCCGATGCATCTTTCTTTTAACGTATATCTTGACCTTTTCGAGCTCATTTCCTTGATTATCTAGCCCGTAACTCTTGAAACTCGAACTTCGAAATTTCATTATCGATGTTATGTTTCTAAAACACTCAAATTTGTACCAAACAACCAAAACTACTCCTAAACGTAATATCACAAAAGAATATGAAACTCATAACAAATGATATCACAATTAAACATATTCCTAACACTTCAAGCAATAATTTGCCAATAAAAACAATGCAAAATGAATGTTTATCATTGGTGGTTTTGAAGAGTTTCCAAAAGCCAACAAAAATAACACATTGGATAGTCACATACGTTGTGCTTTTACTTGCCCATATTGGTTGATTAAATCCACTAAAATCTGGGATCACGTTGAATAAATTCCGAAAATTTCGAAACTTCCTGTTCTGGGGCCTGATCCGTCAATGAACATAATATGTGAACATTATTAATTTATTATGTTCATTTGTTTTCCTACGAAAATATCAACGAATATTAGTATGTTCATTTATTTTTTACGAACATATCAACGAAAATTAGTATGTTCATTTATTTTTTTACGAACATATCAACGAACATTAGTATGTTCATTAGTATTTTCTACGAACATATCAATGAACATAATATGTGGATGCATTATTCACGTAACAGACTCTTCATAAATTAATATTCCATAAATAAAATATTTGATTGCCTATATCTATGACAATTAACGAATCAAATTTTCACCAGATGAATCATCACCCTTGAATATACCAAGATCGACGCACAAGATTTGGTCTTTGTTCTTCAAATTTTTGATGGTCTCCATAGAACTCTATCACATATATATATATATATATATAGGGGTGGGCTACCATGAGAGCACATCTTAAAATAAGAAATAAGAGTAATTTTTAATGTGTGAATTTTATGTAGAACACGTATGAATTGTGAAAAATAAATTTTTGCTATCTTTAAAATTCGAACTCAGGACCATAAATCCATCCAACAGGATTACGAATCAACTGTAGATCTTGATGATCTAAGGGCTAAAAATGATTCTTATTTTATATATTAAGAAATACTCTTATTTTAGCCCTTCCCTATATTGTAATTAATGCGCACTGAATCCATGAGTTGCTAGCTTCTATATCCTTCCTAACATTTATCTAAAAGCCCAATGAAGAAATATTAATTAAATAAGGAAAACATAGACCTGCTGGTTGATATGTATAGTAATTAATGCGCATTAAATCAATAAGTTGCTCGCTTATTTATCAATCCTTCCTAACATTTATGTAAGCCTGAAGAAATATTAAAAGAGTAAAATACGGTACTTCTGGTTGAGGAAAAAAAGAAAAAATGAAATAACTCAATGAATTAATGTGTTGATGACGATAAATACAACACTTACCCAATGGGGACCCTCCTATGAGAACTTTAGTACATGTGGTCCTTACATATGATTAATAACCCACCCACACACACATATATTGAAAATAATAAAAAGCAAAACCCTAATTTACTAACTATACTTACCTTACCCTGTCTCTCTCTGTCCTTTCTATTTCTCTCTTTTTCTGAATTTGGACCACACACACTACCCACAATCCTTTTCATTTCTCATTGATTCCACCATGGAAGAAGCATCCCCGGCCTTCAAGATCAATCTCTGGATTTACTTTGTTGGATCTTGTGCAAAGCTGCCATGTCTTATTCATCTCTTAACAAACCCTTTTATTCTTTACAGCTTACTCTTCACGATTTCATCACAATCATATATATATATTTTTATACATAATTTAACCGGGACCATTCTAGGGTTTTGTTATCCCTGTCATCTAATACGAAAAGTGAGAAGGGACTCAGGCCTAGGTTTGCATACAAATTAATCAAAATTTCAAGAATGGGAAGCCTACAAAAGAATTAATGCAGTGTGTATAACTCAAGAAAAATTTCCAGAAAAACCTATATAGAATATATATGGTACAAGAAAAATCCCCCAAAAAACAATCACAGTATTATATGACCTCGTTAATAAATGAAACTTGTAGGCACAAAATTCTTTACCAGATATATCTGATATAGGAATCAGAAATCGTGAATGAAAGCCATGAAATCACACTAAATTGGGCTTGTTTTGGTCGTCCGCGTCGCTGCTTTGCGAGGTGAGAAGATCCGCAGTCGTGTTGAAATCGAAGGGTCTAACATGAGAAGAACTCGACAAGTCTGAGCCGTGGAAGCTCGGGTGGTGCTTGGTGTCGAAGGCTGCATTGATCTGAGGCACGAAATAAGGCTGCGCCGATTGATACACCAGCAGCTGGTGCTGGTGCTGGTGCTGGTGCTGGTGCTGATGTTGATGCTGATGCTGATGCTGGTGAGACACGAAATCTCCGTGTTGATGATGAGCAGTAGCAGCCAATCCGAGGCTAATGGAAGGATCCCATCTCCCATAGGAGGCGCTGCTGCTCATGAGGCTTGCAAATGAGGAAGGATTTTCCTCTTCTTCTTCGTCTTCTTCACTTCTGTGTGTAGAAGTAGAAGTAGAAAGCAGGTGTTTTTGGTTAGTAGTGTTGGGATTGAGCATTTGGGAGAAGCAGATGCCTTGAGGGATCTGCAGCGGGGGCAGCTCATCGATCTCGTTCTTGGCGGCGTCGAGCAGCCAATCGACGACTTTGCTGGGCTGGTTGAGGCCTAATCTGTCTTGGAGGTCGTAGAGCTGGATGGCGGTGGGGACGGAGAGCCGCACGCGCCGGTCCCTCAAGCCTCGGACCGTGCAGACCTTGCTGTGGCGGTCCTTGCCGCCCATGGCTCGCGACACTCGGACTATCCGAGGATCCTTCAATCTCGACCATGTTGTTGATGAGCTCTCTTGCTTCGCCTGCTCCTTTGGAATCATCTTCGGATTGTGTGCTGTGATCTCATATATGTATATATATACCTGTTTCTGTAGTTAATTAATTAGTTAGAATCTATATATGTATCCAATCATTTCTTGCTCATTTTCAGTATTTGATTTGATGAGGAAGAATTACATGTAGATGTGAAGACAGGAGATTTCTTACAGTTTGGAGAAAAGCAGACTGGAATTGACATTGGAAAAGCTTAGAGTATGAGAGTACTATATGCAATGCAAGAGGAGTGTTAATTAGTACAAAAGTAGATACATGGGTGAGCCGACCAAGCCCCATCACAAACAAAGAAAGAAAGAAAGGCGGAGACGCAGCCACGTGTATTTGGGGCACAATCAAAATCTTATCAAATTCTCAATTACAATTCCTGGTTTATTTACTACTCCTATACTCTCTCTTTAAATTTCTCATGTAAGCTTCTTTTGTATATGTAGCACGTGGATGCACGCGTGCAGGAGATTATTGATTTGCAATTAAAGAAAATGAGGCCGGGGTTTAATTAATGTACGTGACGGAGTTTTGAAGGGCACCAAGAAAAACGTATGTTCAGTTTCAGTCCCAATCTAGAGAGAGAGAGAGAGGACACATCATTTGCATGCCTGGTTTAGCTACGGAGTAATTAATACTACTACTGTATTATACAGGATTGGGGGTTTCATAACCTACCAAATATACGAAATTACTTCATTAATTTCTATTCGTAGATTGGAGCAAATTAGTAATTCAACTCATCAATCTGGACCCATATATATAATCTGGACCATCGGCTGTGCAAAGCATCTCACTTCTCAATCTAGATCATTCATTTCTCTAAGGTTTTCGCTGGTTAATTAATATTCTATACATACAAAACTATTATTAAAATCATTTTTTAAATATATATACGATAATGCATCATGTGATAACGAGTTTTATTTATTACAAAAATGCATTTTTTTATGACAATCGTAAATCATATAAAAATCAATAGCTTAGATTGAATTTTATATACCTCGCGACACAAGATTTCTGCTGATATGTAGCTTACCATATATTTGTACCAACCGTCGCTCACATTTAGTTCACATCAACATGTATAATATTTATTCTAGTACTTAAGATATTGTTATTGAGATTATTAAATTTTGAAATTTATAAATTTGATGATTCTAACAACAATATTCTTTCAAAGTGTAAGAATAAAAAACTAATAATACTAAAAAATATGCTGACGTGGACTAAATATTATTATATTACTAATAACAGACACGTTATGCTTGCCCACGGTGGGCATGTGATCGTTTCTGTTACTAGTAATGCTCATTATATATAGAAGCCTTGAAGCCCCATCTCCAAGAATGAAAACTGACTTTTCGAAATTTTGAACTCAAAATATATAGTAAAATATAGCTTACACTTTCGATTTATTGTGCATATGCCCATGTAAAAGAAGCATAAAGAAGCATGACATTTTGGATTTCCCCTGAAAGTGTTCATCCCGTGAAGTTGACCTATTTGTTGATGTTAATCTTTTATGGCGACGTTTTTTCTTTATGGGTTGAGACTGATTGTAAAGGCCAATGCATTAGGAAACTCACCCATAGCGGAGAATTGGGTCTGAGCGGTTTGCGTTGTATCAGTTTGTTGTTGTACCTCAAAGTTTTAGCTTTGCGCACCTCCAGTGGTTGGTACATATCTTGTGAGACCTGGATGGGTTGGTGTTGTGAATGGAGAGTAGTGTCCCGCCCTAGCTTTTCTGACAACTGCTTGTAAACTGACTTTTGGTTAGGCTTGTGGGGGTTTTTCCTCGCTCTTCGGTGTTTCTGCGTGTTTGGGTTTGTTTGTGCTTTTCTGTGTTTTCTTCTGGCTTGCACTTCGGTGCTTTGTTGTTGCAGGTGGATGCTAGGTCCTGGTTGCTGCGCGGTACTTCACATGGACCTCTATGTGCGATGGTTCCTGCTCCGCTCATGTTTCTTCCGTTGGGTTGTTGGAGTCCTCTCATTTTCTAGGTTTTTTTCACTTTTTCTTTGTCTCTGGTTGGGTGAGCCGGGCCTCTTAGGGGTGATGGTTCGGCCGGAGCCTTTGAGGGGCCCTTCCCCGCTCACTGCCAGTTTGTTTGCTGTTTCTAGACGGACACTTTTTTTCCTCTTTTTTAAGAGGTTTTAACTAGGCTCAGCCCTCAGTTGCGCCTGTGCTCTCTTGGGTCTAGGTTCTTTATTTCTTTTTAATAAAATTTCTATTTCAGTCATGTAAAAGAAGCATGACTGTGTGTAAAAAAAATATTGATGTATATGTAGAAAAACGTGATTCATAATTTCTAGAGAAAAAAAAATCAATTATAACCATCCCTATATATAACAATAATTAATATACATTGACAATATATATAAGATAATATAGTTCATGTTTAAGATCAAAGGTTTCAGATTCAAGTCTATCGTCATATAATTTTTAAAATTATTAATTTATTAATTCATAAAAAAATGGTCAAGGTTCAAATTTTGAAAGAGTACTGATTTGGTTTGAAAGAAAAATCCTCTTTGTGAACCAAAAAAGTCGGGTAAATAAGAGAAGACAGAATAATCTCTAAGATTAATTTACTTTGAATTAGCAAGTTAAGTTAAATGAAAAATAAAATAAAAATCAAATACTCTGAAAAGTATTGTGTTTGACTAACTTTATCTATGTTTCAATGCTTCATATAATTCAATTTTGACATCTATTCTGCAACTCATGACTTTTATTGATGTTGCACCTTATCCTGGTAGCCATTATGTGAGCAGTACCCCAGAATTAAATATATTAAAAATAATTGACTATGTTATAGGCTACTATAATGTTGATTTAAAGCTTAGGCAGCATAATGTTTCCCCCGGAAGAGGATGGAAATAATTTTATTTTGCTTCTTTAATAGAAGTAGCTAATTAAGTAATTTGTTCTTCAAAAAAAAAAAAAATAGCTAATTTAGGCTGCAACTTATTGTTTTTCGAATTGACATTAATTTAACAACTAACAAGTTTATCTGCAATAATATAATATATTAGAAATAATTCTTGTGACTTAATTAGGGTTTCAATTTGCTTTTTGGTTTAGAAAGGTATTGATGTTTATTTGTTATAAATCATTGACAGTCCTTTGATCATAAAAAAATTGGGTAAATTTAGTCTAAAATCATAATAAATTTCCAAATTTTGGTTTTTCCCACAATCTTTCATTCTTATTTTAAAATACATAATAATTTTTTTTTTTGAAATTTTCCATGACGACAGATTCTTTGAAAAAATCGCTTCGGACATGCTGGGATAACCGGGTCAAGCCATTCAAAGTAATTGCAATTATCTTCCTATCACAAGAAAATCGAAAATCAAAATTACAAATAAGAAAAGTTAGGAATTACAGCTCTTATTCGACAACAATAATAGCATCGATATGGATTATCGAATGACTTCGACGTTTAGACATCAGCCCGATACCCATGCTTACAAATTTTATATGGATTCTCATTCCATGAATTTGAATTCTCCGATCATGAATTTGTTGAAGCCATGAAATATATTGTTGCAATTTCTCCTTCAATGGCGTAGGAAAGATTGAAATCTGTAAAAAAAATTGAGTTTCAAACCCCAGACTTAGATTTTCAAGATTTTAAATGAGTAGGTGCTAAAATGACGTCGTTTCTAGTCTCTTCCGTTAAATATGTCACCTCATCCAAGTTCGGCGCCACATCATTTAAAAGTTCACAGAAAAGTCACGCGATGGGAAATTCCAAAAAAAATGATTTATTATGTATTTTAAAACAAGAATGAAAGATTGTGGGAAAAACCAAAATTTAGAAATTCATTATGGTTTTAGACCAAATTTACCCTAAAAAATTTACGGTTGATTTATCACTTTATTGGATGAATGTTAAGTACTGAGTTCAAATCTCGTAGATAGCAAAAATTAAAATTCGGATATTTACATAGTGATTGTCCAAAGATTAAAGAATGGTTTACAATATATATAAAAGGATAAGGTCGAGATATGGTAGAACGCGTTCCTTAAATAGTATATAGATCCAAATTATGCATTCATCCAACAAGATGATGCATTCCGCGTAGATCTTGATGATCGAAAGGCTAAAAATAGTTTCTTATATATTTTATTTATTGGTTTTTTTTTGTGAGCCAACCCCTATATATATATATATATATATATGATTATAGGGTGAGGCTACAATGAAAACAACCCTTAGTGTATAAAATATGTATAAGATCCAGCCGTCCAAATTAAAAGCATCTACGGTCCAGATTTAAAATTCATCATTTTATTGATTCGTCTAGTTTGTTGTTCTGATTCGTAACTAAAATTGCGTGAAGGGCAAAAATGGCATTAAATCTTTGTTTGACTTTTCGTATGTCACAGAGTCTGTTCCGATCTTCACGCGGTGGATATGGAAAGATTTTCTATTCCATCTGGGTAATTATGATACTTGAGAATTTCGAACGAATGTGTACGAATTTAATGGGAAAAAAGCACCAATCATATTATTCCATAAAACAATACATTTAAGTTGTAAAATAAGTAAAATGTAATCAATTATATCTAGTGTGAATTACGAAGTTTTTGGTGAAGATTTGTATCTGATATTACTCTATCTTATTCATTATAACATATCATTTCAAATTTTAAGGAAACACTCTCTCATATTTTCCATCTGCAGACGCGACGAAATAGGGTTTGGAATCGGCAGCTGAATGGCGAGGACGAAGAATGCGACGGCGAAGACGAAGAATGCGACGGCAGAGCGAGGTTTGTAATTGTTTGGTTCTATTGTGGGATCGGTTATTTTTCCGTTCGAATGCGACGGCAGTGTGACGATCGACACTTTAAAAAATTTATTTTTGAAATATAATCGTCAATTTTTTTGGGTTAATATTTGGGCGAGGTTATTACGAACTATAGCAACAGGTATTACGAATTATTTTAAACGCATGTGAAATTATTAAATTTTGAAATTATGTCTGAATATAATGTAGTATACTGTTACGAATTGTTTTCTTTTGTTGTTGGTCTCCTGTTTTCTTTCTTGGTTCTTCTTCTTCCGGTTTTCTTGAGCCGAGCTTCTTAGGGGTGATGGTTAGGCCGGAACTCCTGAAGTTGTCTCTTCCCGCTCCTGAACCGAATGTGAGTCTTTCACGAGTACTCTTTTTCCTTCTAAGGTCTCTTCTTCTTAGAAGGTTTTAATGAGGCTCGGTCTTTTGTTTGCTCTCTTTTGCGCTTTCTTGGATGTTTTGTACTCTTTTACTTTTCCATTAATACAAGCCTTATTCTCATCATACTGTTACGAATTGTATGATTATATATCACGAATTATATGCCTGGAGATAAAATATAAAGATGTTACGAATTCTATACTTATATGGCAATAATTATATGGCTGGGTATAATATTTTGCGGAGGTACGAATTATATAATTAATGTAGCATACTGTTACGAATTATATGAATGTATGTCACGAATTATATGCCTGAATATAATGTATTACACTTGTTATATGTCACGGATTATGTACCTGAATATAATGTTTTATTATGATACGAATTCTATAATTATATGTCATGAATTATATACCTGAGTATAATATTTTACGATTTTACGAATTCCATTATTATATATCAAGAATTATATGTATGTATATTATATGCTTTATTTCTTAGGTTATTTCGGAGCCTGTGGGAACGCGATGCAGGGACAAGGGCCTTCTCAAGAAAACAAATTATAACTTGTCTCCGTTTATCGAGAGGAGTGTGAATACAACAAAACGACTGAATAAGAAAGAGAAGGCTCTCGCCCTTTTCGGTTTCTATAACCCTGCAGTGGATAAGTAAAAAAAATATATTTAGAAAATTTAGAATTCATTTATTTTGATGTTGTCTAAAGGTAATTGAATTGCATGTTGGTATTAATTTCAGCCTCGAGGTGATGTTCCGTTACGGTAACAAAATGCTTCAGAGAATGCATATTGCAACACTATGTAGAGACAATGTGGTAGGTCCTGAAGTCATTAATGCTTGGGGAATGTATTTGAATAGCAATGAGGAGTTCAAGGCAGATACATTGCCAACAAGATTCTTTGCTTCAGTCGAAATTTGCGTAAGATAGATTTATTGTTGAAATTTTTATCCAAATGCACGTGTCTCTTTTGTCTGTTGAAATTATTTCACATGTTATTTTTAATTTTAAGTCGGAATCGATTCTGCAGCCGCCAAGTAGTTGGACCTTCAAAAGACGCCGAGATATATTTGTTAGACTTCTATCAGATGAACTAACCACGCCGCAGCTGTTATTTGTAACAACCATAGATTTGGTATGGTTTAAATGTTGTGCATTGTTATTATATTTTTTGATCATGCGAATCGTATTACTAAAGTGTTGTCATGCATTACTCCTTGCAGTTCTTTTTCCCTGTTTTTAGAGTGATGAATTTTTTCCTGGTGTGCGTCGACCTAAAAAAAGAGAAGGTGTACGTCTTAGACAGCAGGAATGAGGCGCAAGTGCATTGCCGAACTGAAAAATATATGTCTGCAGTTGATGACGTGGTAAATAACAATGACGTCCACATGTCTTCAAGCTTTTGCGTGTTTTATGGTTTAATATTTTTTCATTTTTTGATGTTCATTTATCTAACAGAAGCAAATGCTTGGAGACTACTTTGGCTCTATGGGTCATGTGCACAAGAGCACCATTGTGAAACGCGCAAGGATAATGATACCACCGTTGAAATGGGGGGACTCAAATAACATAAATGACTCGGGCGTATATATGATGCGACACATGGAGACATTTATGGGTGAGTCCCCAGCCTTATGGGGTTGCTCCCTGGCACCGAAACTAAAGAAACAACTTAACCTCTTGCGTGTGAGGTATTGTGCAGCCCTTCTTGGTTGGGAAAAAAATAGTGTTAAAGATGCGATTGCAGTGGGAGCGAATGCGTACTATGACGAGGTCTTTAAAAACCCCGCTATAAATATTGATGCTACTTTGTTAGGTTGAAGCTTATTTAATGGTTTAGGGTTGGTTGATATTTTCTGGAACATTTTCTTTGATCTATACGTTAGACATTATTTTTGTAGAAAATATTATACCTTTATTATGACTTTCGTTGGGTTAATTCCATGTTTTATCAGTTTTCGTACACTTTATCTGAGTAAGAATTATACAAATGTTGGTTTTTAAATAATAAAATATAATTCTTACGGCAAAATTGTTGTGTTACAAAATTTTTATAAGTTTATTCTGAAATTGGTATGATAATTTCCTACAAATTCAAATTATTGATTTGTTTATGGAGGATTTATTCGCAATTATTCTTTCAACCAAATACAATAATAAGTAAATTGTTTTGGTATTAGTTGGATTTTTTTTTGGATTACGATATACTAAAGTCACTGATTAGAATCTCATTTTTTTTATGAATCACCGGAATTTCGAATTATGTTTTGTGGGGTTACGAATTATAGAGAATTGGTATGATAAATTTTGCGTTATTATTCTTTAACGAATTACACTTTATCTGATTAATAAGTATACACATGTTGGTTTTTAATTAATAAAAATGATTCGTTCGAAAAAAATGGTGTGCTACGAATTTTTTATCATTTTATTCTGAAATTGGTATGATAATTTCCTACAAATTCAAGTTATTGTTTTGTTTATGGAGGATTTTTTTGCAAATATTCGTTCAAGCAAATACAATAATAAGTAAATTGTTTTGGTATTAGTTGGATTTTTTTTTGGATTACTATATACTAAATTCACTGATTTGAATCTCAGTTTTTTTTATGAATCACCGGATTTTCGAATTATGTTTCGTGGGGTTACGAATTATAGAGAATTGGTATGATAAATTTAGCGTTATTATTCTTTTAGGAATTACACTTTATCTGATTAATAATTATACACATGTTGGTTTTTAATTAATAAAAATGATTCGGTCGAAAAAAATGGTGTGCTACGAATTTTTTATCATTTTATTCTGAAATTGGTATGATAGTTTCATGCCAATTCAAATTGTTGTTGTCGAGAACGGTGGATTTTCTCGCAATTATTCTTTCACCCAAATACAATATCATCTTTCACATGGAAAAATGAGTTAATGAGATGAAATTGTTTTTAAAATAAATTGATTTGGTGTTTTTAAAAAATGAGTTAATGAGATGAAACTATGTTTTTTTGTGGATCACCGAGATTACGAATTATGTTTAATGAGGTTACGAATTAATGAGAATGGCTATGATATGAGTAATAGAATTAAGATTGTAGTTGTTAGTTGTGCGGGATTATGGCAAATGTTCATGCAAAAAAAAACATATACTATATTATAACAATACACTTACATTCACGCAATGCATATAAACATACCAAACAAATTAATCATAGTAACGTCTAATTATTAAGTAATATTATAAAATGAATAGTTCACAAAACCACAAAATTAATGGTGAAAGATTCAAAACGTGTTAGTCATATCCCATGACTTTGAAATACCAAATAAATAGTAACAAACTTCAAAGTCTATGACAAAGTTAGAAATTGAAATCGTTTCTTTGTCCTATAACAATCAGTCCTCTTCACTATCTTCTTCAACAACCTTGCCACAATTGCGCGAATCATGTCGAGCACGACGACCACACTTTTTGCACAACCTCTTGGGTTTCTTTGCTTTCTCGGCCTCTATCTCAAATCTAGACTTCAACCTCTTACCACTGCCCTTCTTGCTCTGAATCTGAAATAATAATTAATCAAACTGATATCAAAGTAATA
The DNA here is from genome assembly GCF_028751815.1 of Salvia miltiorrhiza. Lineage (NCBI taxonomy): Eukaryota > Viridiplantae > Streptophyta > Magnoliopsida > Lamiales > Lamiaceae > Salvia > Salvia miltiorrhiza. The sequence continues at coordinate 29,195,144 of NC_080392.1, read as the reverse complement.
TAATGATGCAATCTGTTGTGTTACACTAATGTGTTACGTAACTAATAAGATTCGTAACAAATTCGTATGATTCATATGCAATCGAAACCAGTTTATTGAAATACATAAACAGACTATTAAATTCGCCGCAAAACAGACTATTGAAATACAATTGAAACATGATCACACTTCATACGTAAAATACTTCCAGACGCAAATAATTCGTAACAAATTAAAAGAAAAATCGTGCAAAATACTACTGAACATAACCCAGAAGCAATTCGTAACAAATTATGTTTCATACTCGAAATAATAACAAAAAAATCGTAACAGAATGCTAAAAATAATAAAGAACACACATACCTGGATTATCCATGAATTAGTTTGAAGAAGTAGAGTGAAAAACCCAGAATTTTGGCGTGTGTGTTCTTTCTTTTGAGAATGCGTTAAAATTTAGGTTAGAATCGTGTGTTGAATATATGGCATCAAATAAAGATTTGATAGTTGGAAATAAAGATTTGATGTGAAAAAAAAAAGATTTGATATGTACTTAGCGTAAATAATTACTGACATGATGCTTATTAGCGTGAATAATTACAGAAGTTAAAAGTTGAATTACATCATTAACCTTTTAGAAAATATGCGTGTATATTAAAGATTAGATTAGGCTAATTTTAAGCCATTAGATCAATCAAGATCTAATGGACAAGATTCATCCATATTTTATACACTTAAAAGTGTTTTTATTATAGCCCTCCCCTATGATTATATATATTAGCGAGGTCACGTTTGAGTTGTCACTATATCTAATTAATGTGGTACTACGTACGAAATATTTCTCCAACTAATATATTACCAAACATTTATCTATAGTTGACTACATTGTCCACTTTTTACATATTCTTCTTCTTCATTTCTATATCATCATGCTATTACAATCTACTTTTCAATGGGACGGGAGGAATGCCATTCGTATATAAATAGAAGAAACACATTGCCATTATATAGTTATATAGTCATGTTTTGATTTTGAAGTATATATAAATAAATTTTACACAGATGATTCAGTTGGTCACATGCTTTCTCTCTAACTAATAGATTGAGGGTTCATTTTATATATCTTCTAATGTATAAATGTATAAGAAAATGAACAAATTTTACACAAATTGTAGCAGTTAACCTTCATATATATAAGAAAAGACATGATGATGAGAATAAGGCTTGTATTAATGGAAAAGAAAAAGAGTACAAAATATCCAAGAAAGCGCAAAAGAGAGCAAACAAAAGACCGAGCCTCATTAAAACCTTCTAAGAAGAAGAGACCTTAGAAGGAAAAAGAGTACTCGTGAAAGACTCACATTCGGTTCAGGAGCGGGAAGAGACAACTTCAGGAGTTCCGGCCTAACCATCACCCCTAAGAAGCTCGGCTCAAGAAAACCGGAAGAAGAAGAACCAAGAAAGAAAACAGGAGACCAACAACAAAAGAAAACAACCCAACCAAAGCCTAAGGGAACCAACGAAACTGCTTATATAACCATACGGATATGACTATGCGTCGACATATCCCTTGCAACCGCAATCCTAATCTCCTCAATCGCAAAAGGCCACCAGCCTTCCTGTCGATCATCATTGGCCATAATATCTGCCGGTTGATTACCCTCACGGTAAATATGTGAGACCATCAAAGAAAAATCCCGAAGCAGGCGCAGAGTATGCTGCCAAAACGCCCTAAATCTCCAAGGAACATCACTCGAGCGAGAATACAAAAGGTGAACCACATACATAGAGTCAGCCTCAACCCACAGATGCCGCCAGCCTCGGGTATGAGCAATGTGAATAGCATAGATCACAGCCAACAATTCCGCCTCGAAAGCAAAGCCGTTGCCGCCTTTAAAATGAAAACAACCTCGGACATGAGACCACTTGTCTCGAAAAACCCCACCCGCAGCAATAACTCCAGGAGCTCCCGCCGCCGAGCCATCTGTATTAACTTTAATCCATTGACCAACGGGAGGCCACCAGTGAACCTCCACCATACAGGGGGGAGGAGCAGCACGGCTCCTCACCCCAATCGCACGAGTGATCGAATAGTCAGCCCAAGAATTAGAAATATTACCCAACTTCCGGAAAACCCCATCAATCTCCATAAAGTAAGCCTTGACAAAGGCCAAAACCGCACGTCTATCAAAGCACAAATCCTCAAAAATAAGCGCATTGCGTCCCGACCAGATACGCCACATCAGAGTGATAATTCCCGCCTTCCAAAAGGAACCAATTTGGGAACTCCAAGAGAGATTCCAAGCCAGAACTAAGAAGGAATGAATATCCATGCACCCCAAGAGATTCTCTTTACCAAACCAACCTAAAAAATCAGTCCAAATAGGGCGAACACACGAGCACTCCCAAAGCACATGCGAAATCGTCTCACTATCTTGGAGACACAAAGAACAAGCATTGGGCGCAATTAACCCTTGCCGGATCAGAACATCAATAGTAGGCAAGCGCCCATGGAGGACACGCCAACAGAGAATAGATCGCCTCATCGGAATAAAGTCCTCCCAGATCCATTTGCCCCAGCTAACAGCAGGAAAACGATGGCAAATATTAGAAAAAGCCAAAGAGGCCGAAACCTCACCCTTAACCGACTGTTTCCAATATCTCGTATCCCTCTGGCCGCCCATCAAAATACGCAGAATATCATCCACAATATCAGGAAAACGAGAAACAAAGGATGTCGTGAAATGCCAAACACCATCATAAAAATAATCACTAACCGAGAAGCTCAGAAAATCATGCATATATATCGGAATTTTAAGTTTATCCACAAGCTTGTACCCAAGCCAATCATCCCGCCAAAAGTAAGTATGCTCACCACGGTCAATACAAACATAAGAATCATCCACCAACTGATTGACTTCTTCTTTCATCCCAATCCAAACAGAAGAGTTCGACACCGAATCCTTTGCAACCCCAAAATTGTTTAGATATCTCGATCTCAGAATGGAATGCGCCCAAACAGTTCCCTGAATTAACTTCCAAGCCAGCTTCATCAAATAAGATTTGTTCATTAACGTAAAAGATCTAATGCCGAGGCCGCCTTCTTTCAAGGGGGAGCAGACTCTACCCCAACTAACAGCACAGCTGGGCCGTTTATCAATATTTCCCGACCAAACGAAATTACGACATTTCCTATCAAGGGAGTGCAGTAACGATTTTGGCCATTTGTAAACCATCATGGAGTGAACAATCGAACTCTGAATAACCGACTTGACTAAACAAAGCCTCCCAGCCATAGAAAGATGTCGACCTTTCCATCGAGCAAACTTCTGGACAATCCTATCATGAATTGCCTGAAAGAAAGAAGCTCTCGGACGCCCAACGAAAATCAGAACTCCCAAGTAATTGAAAGGAAGGTTCCCGGTAGTGAAACTGAGCTCACGATGAATAGCACTTTTCCTGTCATTGAGAACTCCCGAACCAAAGTAAATGCAAGACTTCTCCAGACTACACTGCTGACCCGAAAGAGAGTCATAGTACGAAAAGATCTGATGAATTTTTCTAGCATTCCGAACCGTAGCTTTACAAAAGATCATAACGTCATCCGCATAGAACAAGTGAGTAGGGAACTGAAAAGTTCGACTATAGCGCATAGGTTCTAGATGCCCAGAATCAACGCAGCTGCTAAAAAGCCGACTCAAGATATCCTCCGCAATTCCAAAGAGAATCGGAGAAAGGGGATCTCCCTGACGCACTCCGCGAGAACAAGCAAAATATCCCCGCAGCTGACCATTATAGAGAATAGAGAGCCTCGCCGAGCTGAAAATAATTGAAATCCAGTAAATGAATTTCTCATGATAGTGATTAGCTCGCAAAACTTGCAAGATAAAATCCCATCGAATAGTATCAAAGGCTTTCCGGATGTCAACTTTACAAGCCATATTACGTCCCCTGTCCGTGCGTTTCATACAGTTGAAACCTTCCGAGCTGAGCATGATGCAATCATGAATATTACGCCCGCTAATAAAGCCAAATTGATTGTCAGAAACATGAGACGCAGCCACCACGCCAAGACGAGAGGCAAGAATCTTCGAGATAATCTTGAATAAGAAATTCGAAAGGACAATCGGGCGAAGATCAGCAACAGTGTCGACTGAATCCTTCTTGGGAATCAAAATCATCGTACTGGAATTACACCCAGAAGGTAAATAAGAATGGCGAAAGAAATTCTGAACAGCCGCAATGACATCCGCTTTAATCACATCCCAGCAACTTTGAAAGAAGTTACCAGAGAAACCATCAGGGCCAGGAGCACTTGAAGCATCCATATTAAAAACCGTCGCCGCAATTTCACTCTCATCGGGTATACTCACCAACCGCGCATTCTGATCATCAGACACCCCCGACTGGAAAAGCGCATCAATCTCTAACTGATCTCCAGAAGGTCGACCATCATCAGCGAAAAGAGACGTAAAGTGGTCAATAATATGATTCTCAATAATAGTGGCATCATAAGTCTCTCTACCATCAATCTTGAGGCGAGTGAAAGGCGCATTCCGTTTCTTGAACTTGGTCAAACGGTGAAAAAACTCAGTATTCCTGTCTCCATCCCGAAGCCAGTTCGCACGGCTTTTTTGTTGAAGCAAACAGTTCTTATGTGTCAACGATACATTTAGCTTTGCCTGAAAACTAACCTCCTCATCAAAGAGATCGTTCGTATATCCAGAAGCAGAAATCTTCCCCTGAGTAGTCTCAAGCTGTTTCATGAGAGAAGAAATGGAGGAATCCACATTGCCAAAAACCTCTTTATTCCAAACCCCAATCTCCTTACGAAGCCTTTTCAATTTCAACATAACACATAAAATCGGGCAGCGTGTGCTGACAATCTCCCTCCAAGATGTCGCCACCAGCTCCTGAAAGGTCGGATGCAAGGTCCACATATTAAGAAAACGGAAAGGCCTCCGACCAGTAGGGTTTGTCAATTTGCATTGCAACACCAACGGAGAGTGATCCGAAGTGAGGCGAGGCAGGACAGCAGTAACCAACGACGACCAGAGATCAGCAAAACCCTGCGAAAACAAAGCACGATCTAAAACAGATTCCACATGGTGTGGTAAAAATCTACGTCCCGACCAAGTGAATCGAAGCCCCTCCGTAGGGGATTCAATAAAGCCAGAGTCATCAATAAAATCACAAAACTCCTCACAAGAACCTCTATGTGGCGAAGCTAAACTCAGACGCTCATGAGCACCTTTCACCGCATTAAAATCGCCCATGAAAACCATTTTTCCAGAAACGAAACGAAGAAGATCATGCCAGAGATCACGGCGGTCATTTTGGTCATTCGAACCATGAACAAAAGCAATACGAAAATCATAACTATGCCACAGGCAGTCCACCACAACCACCTGATCAGAAGAGAACAAAACATTAGTAACAACAGAAGAGTGAACAAAAACCCAAATATTCGAACAGCGAGGAGACCGACAGTTTTGATGCACCGGGACAAGATTCAACGAATGCCAGTAACTCTGTCTAACTTTCCGAAACGCCCGTTTCGGTTCAAGAATGCCCAACACCACCGGGCTAAAAGAATTACAATGCTCCTTCAGCAGACGTTTGGATTCATCCGTTAAACCACGGACATTCCATGCAATAATATTCATCAGAATTAATTTATGTTAGCGGAGGCAGCTCCGCTTCTTTCAACCTCTTCCGCCCAGCTCTCTTTGGCGACGCTCTCCATGGCTAGAGCGCTGTCTCTATTACTTGTATCAATCACAAAAGTACGCGACGTATCCCCCGTGTTACGAAGTCTACTTTTAATGCTTGTGTCCGCTGGCCTGTTTGCTGTGTTCTCCGCTGCCCTAGCAGCTTGGTCCTGTTTGGATGGTCTTCCTCGTCGCTTAGCAGGAGCAACTGTTTCTGGCATGGGCGCTTTAGCTATCGCCAAAATCTGCTCAAGTCTTTGAGCTTTCAAGGCATTATTAACAGCAATATCATCCGTTGTGGAAACGTACTTCCCACTGCTGTCATAGTTCACTTCTTCATCCTCATCCGAAACCTCCTCCGAGATATGTCCATCATTGATCGCAGAAATGTTGACTGGCTGATCAAACACCGAGTTTTTACAAGGTTTTAGACACTCGGCCAACCTATCAGGGCCGTAGTGTTCAGCAGAATTGGAATCATCCAAAGATTTACCCCTAGAAAGAGGTACCCGCCGCTGCTGCTCCGGTTCTTCAAGCAAATCAGTGCCTTCGTTAGCCAACAGGGCAAAACTGTTGTTCGACGCCGAAACCGGCAAGCTTAACTGTTTATGGTGATCATTTTTCTGAAGTGAGTAACTGTAATGCCCCGCTCTTTTAAATACATATTAGATTAAATATGTGCATTAGTTATAAAATTTTTTTTAATTATTTATTGTGATTATTTTGTTCAGATAATATTATTTCAGCAAAAGTCTGTATAAGAGATACAGAGCTGCGATTTAATATTCAATCATGAATCAAACCAATAATTAAATTATTGGTTTAGCTACACATTGAAACTTTGCATTACCAGTTGATTGATTCAATAGTATTAGAAATTTTAGATTTATAATCGATTTCATAAATCGTGTTATTTAAATCGAATTGTTAGAATTATAATTTGAGATCATATGCATAATAATTTTATTATTTCGCGTTATATGTGTTAAGGTATTAAGTCGCGAATTAATTCCGACTTTCACGTATTAAATCTCAAGATTGAGGATTTAATTTATATAAATACGACGAGTATTTATTAAACAAGAATTGGAGAATTATTACAGGAACTAGGAGAAACTAGATCACGGCACTACACGTATTTCTCGATTTTGCATCCAACACAACAATTCCTACATGTTAGTCAAAAAGCAGCTCCCACAATTGTCAAAAAGTTGCGGCAAGCCATTCAACAATGGCAACATTTCTTTTCACACTGCAGCCACCTACCACCTCAATTCCCTATAAATAATCCTCGAAGCAGCATTTGTAAATACACCCAAAACCAAAGAAAAAAAAAAAGATTCATCTGCAATCTAGAGAAAGAGAGGAGCAGGTGAAGGGTTGGGAGAAAAGGTGAATAGTGAAGTACTGTTCAAGTGAATAGTGACAGTCGTCGCGAATAGTGAAATTCGTGAATAGTGAAAATTAGATAGTAATTTTCACGGGGAATAACGGGTTGTGAGTTGAGTGTTGTGAGTGTTGTAAACACTGTATATTTTCTCCCTTGTTAAATAGATCTGCAGCAGCTCCGGAGACGTAGGCATAATTGGCCGAACTCCGTTATCAAATTTGTGTCTTTATTTTGTCAAAAGATGCAAATTTCAACAATCAAATTTTCAAAAGTTGCAACTCCCGGTACCAAAAATTTCCACCACTTTGATTCTATTGTCTGCAGAAATTCCTCTATAAATTGAGGAGAGTTCTGCAGAAGGAAGAAGTGCAGCAAGAGGTGTGAGGCAAGAGAGAGTTTAGGAGAATTTTTAAAATTTCTTACTTGCAAGAGCTCAAGTGAGCTCCCTTCGCCAGGCTATTTCTTCGCCGACCGGCCACTAGGCTCTGAACCGAGAACGTGTACTCGTTCCTCCATCTTCAGGCTACCAAACCCAACAATCGAAAGGCCGAAGCCTTCTCTATATTTTCCTGACCAAAGGCCGCAATATCCTTCGGAGGCCAACGTCGAATTCCCGACTTAGCCACCGGCCAACTTACGGCTTTCGTTTCTCACTATCCTTACGACGAAAAAGGATTGAGAAAACACCGTTGTGTAGCCTGATCTACCTCGCACGAGGAAGACTAAGTCGTAGACCTTCGCGGCTAAACACCATCGCTGAACGACGACCAGAAAACCCCCGACGAACAACTTCCATTAGTGCTCACTTGGACAAGGGTAAGTTGACGCCCTTATTTCGATGCATTCCCGTTTCTATTATATTATGGGAAATTTCTGGGGTATAGATGGGAGTGTGGTGAATATTTGTACAAAGTTTCATGTTATTTGAACTTCGTTTACTACTCTTTTAAAATTTGAGAAGTCTACTGCCAGTATCTGCTGAAACTGTCGTGAGGCAGATGATTAGGTTAATTATTTCAGTAACCATATGTTGATATTTAGCTCTCAAATTTTTATTCTATGAAGATATATGTGTTAGCTATCTACATATAAAATTTGAGCTCATTCAGGTAACGTTTGCTATTTTTCAAAAAAATCTGGACTTTCAGTTGGCAGAAACTGCCGAATCTGGTAGGCGATGGGAAAATCGCTATATCTCTTAAACTACTTGGAGTTTTTCAACATACTTTTTTTTTTCAATTAAACTAGACTCAAAGAGGTTTCTATTGATATAAAATTCGACTCCATACGAGTTCGGAGTAAAAGCAGTTTATTAGTTGAAGTTGAATCTATACAGTTTTGTTGAGATGGAAATGATTCAAAATAATTCCTATTAAGGATTTTAAAGTTTTATTGTTGATAAAATATCACTTTTAGATTATAAATGAGCTATTGATGTGTATATATATATATTGGTGATTGGCATTATTAAATGGGGAAAAGGAAAACGTTTTATGTTTATAGAATTATTCTTTATTTATAATAGATAAATAAATGAATAATATAAAATGGAATTTCCTACATCCTCAAAGGTACATGAAATATTTTGATAAAGGAAGAACGATTGTATATGAGTTAGATATAGTCGTTTAAGGAAATATGGGTAGTTAGAGAAATGAGTGAATAGTGATTCACTGCATTTGTTGTTATCTTTTCTATTATTCACTCGAACACATGTTTTCGTGTTATCAAAGGTTCAAATAAACAAAAGCGTCTGAGTAACCTATCGCGCTAAGGAAAGAGAATCATTGTCTTAAGTAGCAAAACACTGCAATCAGGTGGGCATTACTTTTACTATACGTATATAGAGATCCCCTACGTATCGTAGGCCTCTTATACGAATGAATGCATGAGATGATCTAACTGTTAATTTCAGTTTCATATATATCAAATGAGTTTAAATGTTACATTCAAGCAAGTTATTTCATGACAAAATCTTTGAGTTAAAGTTATTTCAAGTATTGTCTTACCATAAAATGTTTAAATTTTAGTATGATATCTATCTGCTTTGGCTTTGCCAATGATGCAATCGAATTCGGGTCCTGAGCAGTTGATAGCTATCCTGCCAGGACTAGTGTACACCAGTGACCGTGAGTCATCTAGCGGGTTGGCCGGTCAAGTGACCGTGAGAGGTGGCCACCTCTCCGGCACACAGTTCCAGATATGATAGATTACAAGAGAACTTAGACTGCAGTCGAACTTTAAGAATCACAAATGAATTTAGTAAGCTTGGGCCTTTTTAGCGAAAAACTCCCTTGCTGTACTATTTATGATGGCACGACAATTTACAGTTTTGAAGCATGTATTTTTATACCTAGGCATACGTGCCCACTGAGTGCTTTTGTACTCAGCCCTGCATATGTTTTCTAAATGTGCAGGTTGAGCTGATGTGATGATGGTGCTGCAATGAGCGGAGTCTCCAGGGTTGTTAATAAATAGTTAACCTGTCTAGAATATGTCTTCATACATATGTCTAGCTACTTTCCGCTGCAAGATGTTGTTGATGTTATAGTATGTTATGTCATACTTTGAGTCTTAAGAGAATGGTTTCATATGATGTATAACTTGATTAATGATATTAATTAAGTTTTATGCTGTCTTTCATAGACTATTTTCAATTGAGTATTCATGAATGAAAATGACGAGTTTTATTAAGATGAGTAAGTTTTACGGCGATAAATGACGCCCCTTTTCTTCCCCTTCTTCTTTAACCCCATCCCTAGTCGTAGATCACTCGGCTTAACTATCCTTAGTTAAGGCGGGCTGTGACAAAGTGGTATCAGAGCCAAGGAAAGCTCTGAATTATAAGTCTTGAGTTTAGTCTAGAATGAGTCACTAGACTAATAGTTATTAACAACCGTGAGCTCAGCGCACCATCACACCAGACTCAACGAGGTATGTAAAATTTCAAAGTTTATTTGACATTAAATTTTGAAGAGCATGATGTTGAGGTTATATGATGAGTTATGATGTTACACTTTGAAGGTGCATAGTTTGAGTTTGAGGATGACAACATGATTAATAATGAGTTATTATGTTGTAAGAGCATATGTTGACGTTACATGATGAATCATGAGAGCGTTTATATCATATGATGTTATATGATTGAGGATGCATAATTATGAGTTATGATGTGATGTATTTGAGATGTTTTGTGATGAGAATTGTTTGAGCAGTTGTGATAAGTCACGATGATTTAGATGAAGGAATCTAATGTCATTGTTAAGAGAGATTTTTTTTTTACTAAGTAGAAGGATGAAATGAGAACTTAGAGCTAAAGCTTGAGAGAATTAACAATTGCTTTAAGTACTTGTTGGTTTGAGTTATGAGTTTGAGTTATGAGCTTGAGTATAATAGCATGATTAATGATGAGTTATTAGCATGCTGCAATGAGATATTGTACGATATGTTGAGTTGTTTTGTGACGCGAGTTTTGCTCACGCAACCTTAATGGTACTTGAGGAGGTATCATGAGCCATAGTCTTTGGAGATGGCTTTGAGAGAGAATTGTTGAGTTGTCTTACTGAGTCACGAAGATTTAGATTAAGGGATCTAATATCATTGTTTAGAGAGATTCCCTACTGAGTAAAGATGGGACGAGATGAGAATTTAGATGTTTTGAGCTTGAGTTTTAAGATATCAGTACTACTTAGTAGGAGTTTTGCTAAGTTATGTTTTGTTTATTTCTGTTGCTGGAGCCAAGTAGAGTTAGTTCCTAGAGTCACCTTTAAGTTCTCCTTATAGGTTGGCCAGGACTGTTGGCACTGCACGAAAGTGGACTGTTGTGAGATCGATCTCAGGGAAGATCGGATACGAGGACGAGGCGTACAGTATGTGGTACAGAGATACCCTAGCAGATTTTCAAACACATGTTCATAGACTATGAAAGGATGAGAAAGAGCCAAGGAAGGCTAGGGTATGAAAGGATGAGAAGTAGCCGAGGAGGGCTAGAGTTGATGAGAATGAGAAGAGAAGCCGATGTAGGCTAGAGCTAAGGATGATCTTGAGAGTATGAGCAGTACACCCTTGTTTTTGATTAGTTTCAATTATATTGCGATGTATATAACTTACTTAGGAGATATTGATACTTGAGCTTTTGACATGCTGATAGATAAGCATGCGAATATAGTACCCTACTGATGTTAAATAGATGGATGTTCCTAGTGTGCTAAAGTAGCAAATAGATGAGTTAACCGGTAACAATTACCGTAGGAAGTCCAAACAGAGACATAGCACCATTAATGGTGTCGGTTTAGAAGGGACATTACGATAGATACTATGGTTTTTGTAGGGTTTATATAACCCCTTTATGTAAGTCCTCTAAAAAGAGGCATTCTACTGATGGATATATTAGGTTGATCAGAGTGGTCTTTTTGTTAGCATTTCGTGAGTGCTTATTGCCTTACAGATGAATGTTAAGGTGACCGTGAGGGTTTCCTTAAAATTGAGTTAGTAAATTGCACTTGAGTTTCGAGGATGCTTAGAGCGTTGGTCGAGTTGAGTTTTCCTTTTGTGATTTCAAAAATGCCTCAAAGATATCATCAAGAGTGTGATGTGAAGGATAGGCGGGATAATACTCCGCCACCACCACCGCAACATGAGAGGAGAGTCGAAAAATATTGAACTTTCGAAACAAGAGTCTAGAACATAGGACCCTGAGTTTAAGCTTTTAGCTTGCTGGTGTGAACTTAAGTTTTGTTATGTATAGTATGTTGAGGGTTTAGAAGACACAGAATTTTCAAGTTCGGGATAGTATATCCCGTGTGACTGGGGAGTGATTATGTTGGACCTGGCCAGTCCACATGATCCAAATCTCAGTAGACGTCTTTTGGGTTGAAAATCCATGTGTTTCAACTTTCGGTTGAAAAGCCAGATGGGTTCATACTCGAGGTCATTTTGTTCGACCTAGTAGTTAATCATTTCATACCCTCTGGTCATTCTTTTGATTCTCTTGAACAATTTCTACAACACCTTGCTTTGATGTTGTGTTGAGTTTGAGCCTTGCAACTCGTGAGTTGTCATAATAAGATCCCCTTGATTGATAAGACTAAGAAGTGTTAGTCTACTGACGTAGTATACTACCCAAATTATGGCTTCGTATAATTGTGTCTCATTGTAATTAGTTGAGATTAGTCTTTGTCCTATAAATGATATCGACCACTCATTATGATAGAAATTCAGAGTTCAAGCTAAGATCGTAATATAGTGTTCGAGTACGAGGACTTAAGTTAATTGGTCTACGATAGTTTTAAGTGATTCTTATTTTTATAGATCTAGATTGTATGATGTTATGTGTGAAGTATATGCCTTGAGATGTGAAAGTTCGATGGAGTTTAGTTTACCCAAAATTGGGAACTTTTGAGTCAATGGTTAAGATGATTAATAGATGATGAAGATGAGTCCATGAGATGTATATGATGGTGATTGATGGAGTAAATTGAGTATATGATGTCAATTGATGATTTTGATATGAGTTAGTTTAATAAAATTAGGGATATGTGTATCTATGCTCTAATTTGTAAATTGATGGGTTATATGTGAGATTAATTGGCTAAGATTGATAGATCTATGAATGGATTAAGGTATCATGTGTGTTTATTAAATTTCAAAGAGTTTACTTTAATAAAAATTAGGACTTTTTGCCTATGTGTTATTTAAGTGATTTTGGCTTAAGATATATGTATTTGAGCATGATATTAGTGTATAATTATGTTTGAGTAAATCTTTTGTTGGCTAAGAAAATTTTTGACTTAGTTTAGTTTGTATGAGTTTTTGAGTTTTCATATTTTGAGAAGTCGATGATTGATAAAATGAGGTCTAATTGCTTTATGACCATTATGTGAAAGTTTGTCATGTTTTATTAAGAGTTTTATGATGATACATGAAGTTTCATTAGAGTTTAGTTTACATGATAAAAAGGAATCTATATGTGTATAATGATTTATATGATAAATGAGATCATGTTTGAGTATTTGAGTAATTTTGAGCACGAAAATGAGAAGAGAATTTTAATGATGAGTTCGTTGAAATGTTTTACTTGAGATTTGAGGTTATGATGTAAGAAGAGAGTCAAGATTTAGTATGATGAGTATTATAATGTGCTTGAATGTTTTCAAGTGCTATATGTGTTTAAAATGAGCTTTGATTGGTTTTCTTTGAAGGGATGTTGAGTTGAGCATTTAAGAGTTTGAAATGAGATTTTGGTGAATTTCGTACGCCTACTGACCTACTGTGATCGACGGTTTTTAGATGTCTAATAGCTTTGATAATTTTATAACAAATCCCTACATAAGTCGTAAGCACACCGGTAAAATTTCAAGTCATTTGGACTTCGTTTACTATTTTTATAAAATACAAAACCTAAACTGCACATTACTACCGAGAATTTCAGAGAACAGGAGAAAGAGTCATTCATTTCAGTAGCTTCCTGTGTGATCTAGATTTCAAAATTTTTATGGTATTAACCTTATAGTGTTAGCTAGATATCCACCAAAGGTGAGCCCAGTTTGACAACGTTTACTATTTTTTTAAAAATCCAAGTTTTCGATTGCTCAAAATTGCCAAATATGGTAGACTGTAGTAAAACAGTCATATCTCCTACAATACTTGGAGTTTTTTACTCTACTTTTTTTTATATGAAACTAGACTCGAAGACCTTTCTTTTGGTATGAGTCTCGAGTCCAGGAGGTGTCGGAGTCAGAACAGGTTAGATTTTGAAGTTGAGTCATTATAAAAATAGAGCATGTTTTGATAATGTTTGATTGTGTTTTCTTATGGGCCTTAGGTGATTGTGTTGTCTATGTGTTTGAATGAGATTAGACGAGCCTTATATGAGAGACAAATCGAGACTTGGAACCATGATTTTCTTGAAACCTATCCTTGAACTTAAGGATTTGAGATGAGTGGAGAGTTTATATAGAGTTGAGTAAGGAGATAGAATATGAGATAGAGCATAAGTTTCCTTTCATGTCTCTGATTATCATAAGTTTTTGATGTCGAATCTAGAATAGTATCTCTAGACTTCTAAGAATGTCAGTAACCCTCAGCTCGCCGCCACACTGCCGCAACAAAGGTACGATAATAGTTTCAAAAATATACATATATGTATTTCAGATGTTATGAAAGTTTTTCAAGAAAATGTGCGCCTTATGTTTACGATGCTATGTGAATGCTTTTTGTCGTGTTTGGGACTACCCGAACCCATAACGACTCAATGAATGTATTTCGTGTTCGGGACAACCTGAGCCCTTAACGAATCAATGTATGTATGTATGTATGGTCGAGTTAGATTCCTTGAATCTTTCCGGCATAAGCAAAGTTTTCATGAAAGGGACATTAAATGTCCATATATGTTAAGGTTTCAAAAGAAACAGAAGTATGTATGTATGAATGAATGAGAAAGCTTTATGTTGTCGTTTTAGGCTAGCTGCCTATACGATTAGAATGATGGGTCCTCTTACAAACCGTTTGAGTACCACCCTAGAATGCTTTGAGAATGTTAATCGTGATAGCACCGCTTGATCGATTTAAGTAAAGACTGGTAAGATAGAAATGTTTAACATAGAGATGTTACAACATAGAGGCAATGCTTTAAGACTAAGGATTCACTTGAGCTATTTCAATAGCGGTGAAATTAAGTTTTTCACATAAGAACTTATGTTGCTTATGATTATGATGTTAGTCATGATAGCTTGGCTAGAACAACATAGAATGGACTTTCATGGTATCAGTAACTTATGATGAAGTACTTATTAGTAAGTGCTTTAAGTTAGAAGTTGACTTAAAGCTTTATAAGAGATAAGAAGTTGACATGATTGGGGGCGAAGCTCCCATTTGACTGAGTGATTCATCGTGCTGGGTCTGGTCAGCCCATATAACTAAGATCTCGGTGATTGTCAATTAGGATTTTGACCTTGAGTAGGGCGTCATCCCAATGTATAGACTCACACTATGTAGTTGTCACAATAAGATCTTATTTTACCACGATAAGCACAGTAATGACTAGAATGACTTAGTTTGCTGTCAGTTCTCGAAGTACTAGAAGGTGATATTCTCACAGTTAGAAAGATACACTAAGCATCAACCTATCTTTTGACCGATAGTCGGTAGAAACAAAGCAACTTCTGGAATCCCAAGTGGAGAACCAGGGCAGATAACTAGTATGATAGAGTTTTCAACAAAATATCAGGACGTGCTCCAAATATGGTGGACACTTATAAGAAACGCGTGAAGGAGTTCGCAAACGAATGGCGTCATGAGATATTCAATTCCCCTACCAAGCCAAAGAAATATTACGTAGGAGCAACCAACGAGCAAGACTCTCACCATCGAATCACTGCTACCAAGGGAGAATGGGAAGACTCCGACACAATCTGGATATACACCACCTCAAGATGTGATGAAGGAAAGAAAATGGAATGAAGAAAACAACAGAAAATTCGAGCATAGAAAAAGAACTTTAGAATAAGACTTAAGATCCAACCCAACCTCAAAGCCAACAACCTCACACTAGAAGGGTGATTGTTTCGGCTAAAGTGTCAAAAGCTCCATCAATAGGAAGCAAGTATTTGTTTTAAACTTCAGAGAACTTGAGCACTATGTCTCATTAGCCCCAAAGTTGAATTACTTGACTTATGACTTAGAACTCGTTGTGGTTGTGCACGTGTTGGAAATTTGGAGATACTATCTCTACGGAGTTAAGTGTGAGGTCCTTATAGCTGACAAGAATTTGAAGTGTTTTTTTTTTAGCAAAGAGATTTCAATGTAAGACAACAGAGACGATTCGAATTAGTGAAGAATTATGATGGTACTATCAATTGGAAATTAAGATAAGATGTTTCACCACTAAATATAAAGTACTGATTGATAATTGCCTTATTCGGTTTAGTAATTGTTCAACATCCGGAGACAATATCAAGCTGTGTAGTTGCATCAATAGTTAAGTGTGAATTGCAAGAAAGGATTATGAAAGCACGAAATGAAAATGGATATTGGTGAGAAAATGTGTCTCGCCTCAAGAATAAGAAAAACGAAAGGATTCACGAAAGTCAGGAATAGTGCACTAATGGTTAGTGGAGGATTGTGGATGTATACACTGAATATTACGTCTCGCAGTTAAGAAAGTATGTGATTAAGAAAGATGAGATAGTCCAAGCTCAAGGCTTAAGTTATGGAGAGAAATCAGTTTAGTGACTAGATTGCAAGGTTTAAGTGTTACGAGGCAATAATATTGTTCTCGTCATATAGAGGAACCATCACAGGATGGAAAAGGCTACAAAAGAGATGAATGAAACGAATGACTAGTATCACAAGCTAGAATACCAAGTATGCAAATTTCGGGACGAAATTTATTTTAAGGGGGGTAGTATGTAATGCCCCGCTCTTTTAAATACATATTAGATTAAATATGTGCATTAGTTATAAATTTTTTTTTAATTATTTATTGTGATTATTTTGTTCAGATAATATTATTTCAGCAAAAGTCTGTATAAGAGATACAGAGCTGCGATTTAATATTCAATCATGAATCAAACCAATAATTAAATTATTGGTTTAGCTACACATTGAAACTTTGCATTACCAGTTGATTGATTCAATAGTATTAGAAATTTTAGATTTATAATCGATTTCATAAATCGTGTTATTTAAATCGAATTGTTAGAATTATAATTTGAGATCATATGCATAATAATTTTATTATTTCGCGTTATATGTGTTAAGGTATTAAGTCGCGAATTAATTCCGACTTTCACGTATTAAATCTCAAGATTGAGGATTTAATTTATATAAATACGACGAGTATTTATTAAACAAGAATTGGAGAATTATTACAGGAACTAGGAGAAACTAGATCACGGCACTACACGTATTTCTCGATTTTTCATCCAACACAACAATTCCTACATGTTAGTCAAAAAGCAGCTCCCACAATTGTCAAAAAGTTGCGGCAAGCCATTCAACAATGGCAACATTTCTTTTCACACTGCAGCCACCTACCACCTCAATTCCCTATAAATAATCCTCGAAGCAGCATTTGTAAATACACCCAAAACCAAAGAAAAAAAAAGATTCATCTGCAATCTAGAGAAAGAGAGGAGAAGGTGAAGGGTTGGGAGAAAAGGTGAATAGTGAAGTACTGTTCAAGTGAATAGTGACAGTCGTCGCGAATAGTGAAATTCGTGAATAGTGAAAATTAGATAGTAATTTTCACGGGGAATAACGGGTTGTGAGTTGAGTGTTGTGAGTGTTGTAAACACTGTATATTTTTCTCCCTTGTTAAATAGATCTGCAGCAGCTCCGGAGACGTAGGCATAATTGGCCGAACTCCGTTATCAAATTTGTGTCTTTATTTTGTCAAAAGATGCAAATTTCAACAATCAAATTTTCAAAAGTTGCAACTCCCGGTACCAAAAATTTCCACCACTTTGATTCTGTTGTCTGCAGAAATTCCTCTATAAATTGAGGAGAGTTCTGCAGAAGGAAGAAGTGCAGCAAGAGGTGTGAGGCAAGAGAGAGTTTAGGAGAATTTTTAAAATTTCTTACTTGCAAGAGCTCAAGTGAGCTCCCTTCGCCAGGCTATTTCTTCGCCGACCGGCCACTAGGCTCTGAACCGAGAACGTGTACTCGTTCCTCCATCTTCAGGCTACCAAACCCAACAATCGAAAGGCCGAAGCCTTCTCTATATTTTCCTGACCAAAGGCCGCAATATCCTTCGGAGGCCAACGTCGAATTCCCGACTTAGCCACCGGCCAACTTACGGCTTTCGTTTCTCACTATCCTTACGACGAAAAAGGATTGAGAAAACACCGTTGTGTAGCCTGATCTACCTCGTACGAGGAAGACTAAGTCGTAGACCTTCGCGGCTAAACACCATCGCTGAACGACGACCAGAAAACCCCCGACGAACAACTTCCATTAGTGCTCACTTGGACAAGGGTAAGTTGACGCCCTTATTTCGATGCATTCCCGTTTCTATTATATTATGGGAAATTTCTGGGGTATAGATGGGAGTGTGGTGAATATTTGTACAAAGTTTCATGTTATTTGAACTTCGTTTACTACTCTTTTAAAATTTGAGAAGTCTACTGCCAGTATCTGCTGAAACTGTCGTGAGGCAGATGATTAGGTTAATTATTTCAGTAACCATATGTTGATATTTAGCTCTCAAATTTTTATTCTATGAAGATATATGTGTTAGCTATCTACATATAAAATTTGAGCTCATTCAGGTAACGTTTGCTATTTTTCAAAAAAATCTGGACTTTCAGTTGGCAGAAACTGCCGAATCTGGTAGGCGATGGGAAAATCGCTATATCTCTTAAACTACTTGGAGTTTTTCAACATACTTTTTTTTTTCAATTAAACTAGACTCAAAGAGGTTTCTATTGATATAAAATTCGACTCCATACGAGTTCGGAGTAAAAGCAGTTTATTAGTTGAAGTTGAATCTATACAGTTTTGTTGAGATGGAAATGATTCAAAATAATTCCTATTAAGGATTTTAAAGTTTTATTGTTGATAAAATATCACTTTTAGATTATAAATGAGCTATTGATGTGTATATATATATATTGGTGATTGGCATTATTAAATGGGGAAAAGGAAAACGTTTTATGTTTATAGAATTATTCTTTATTTATAATAGATAAATAAATGAATAATATAAAATGGAATTTCCTACATCCTCAAAGGTACATGAAATATTTTGATAAAGGAAGAACGATTGTATATGAGTTAGATATAGTCGTTTAAGGAAATATGGGTAGTTAGAGAAATGAGTGAATAGTGATTCACTGCATTTGTTGTTATCATTTCTATTATTCACTCGAACACATGTTTTCGTGTTATCAAAGGTTCAAATAAACAAAAGCGTCTGAGTAATCTATCGCGCTAAGGAAAGAGAATCATTGTCTTAAGTAGCAAAACACTGCAATCAGGTGGGCATTACTTTTACTATACGTATATAGAGATCCCCTACGTATCGTAGGCCTCTTATACGAATGAATGCATGAGATGATCTAACTGTTAATTTCAGTTTCATATATATCAAATGAGTTTAAATGTTACATTCAAGCAAGTTATTTCATGACAAAATCTTTGAGTTAAAGTTATTTCAAGTATTGTCTTGCCATAAAATGTTTAAATTTTAGTATGATATCTATCTGCTTTGGCTTTGCCAATGATGCAATCGAATTCGGGTCCTGAGCAGTTGATAGCTATCCTGCCAGGACTAGTGTACACCAGTGACCGTGAGTCATCTAGCGGGTTGGCCGGTCAAGTGACCGTGAGAGGTGGCCACCTCTCCGGCACACAGTTCCAGATATGATAGATTACAAGAGAACTTAGACTGCAGTCGAACTTTAAGAATCACAAATGAATTTAGTAAGCTTGGGCCTTTTTAGCGAAAAACTCCCTTGCTGTACTGTTTATGATGGCACGACAATTTACAGTTTTGAAGCATGTATTTTTATACCTAGGCATACGTGCCCACTGAGTGCTTTTGTACTCAGCCCTGCATATGTTTTCTAAATGTGCAGGTTGAGCTGATGTGATGATGGTGCTGCAATGAGCGGAGTCTCCAGGGTTGTTAATAAATAGTTAACATGTCTAGAATATGTCTTCATACATATGTCTAGCTACTTTCCGCTGCAAGATGTTGTTGATGTTATAGTATGTTATGTCATACTTTGAGTCTTAAGAGAATGGTTTCATATGATGTATAACTTGATTAATGATATTAATTAAGTTTTATGCTGTCTTTCATAGACTATTTTCAATTGAGTATTCATGAATGAAAATGACGAGTTTTATTAAGATGAGTAAGTTTTACGGCGATAAATGACGCCCCTTTTCTTCCCCTTCTTCTTTAACCCCATCCCTAGTCGTAGATCACTCGGCTTAACTATCCTTAGTTAAGGCGGGCTGTGACAAAGTGGTATCAGAGCCAAGGAAAGCTCTGAATTATAAGTCTTGAGTTTAGTCTAGAATGAGTCACTAGACTAATAGTTATTAACAACCGTGAGCTCAGCGCACCATCACACCAGACTCAACGAGGTATGTAAAATTTCAAAGTTTATTTGACATTAAATTTTGAAGAGCATGATGTTGAGGTTATATGATGAGTTATGATGTTACACTTTGAAGGTGCATAGTTTGAGTTTGAGGATGACAACATGATTAATAATGAGTTATTATGTTGTAAGAGCATATGTTGACGTTACATGATGAATCATGAGAGCGTTTATATCATATGATGTTATATGATTGAGGATGCATAATTATGAGTTATGATGTGATGTATTTGAGATGTTTTGTGATGAGAATTGTTTGAGCAGTTGTGATAAGTCACGATGATTTAGATGAAGGAATCTAATGTCATTGTTAAGAGAGATTTTTTTTTTACTAAGTAGAAGGATGAAATGAGAACTTAGAGCTAAAGCTTGAGAGAATTAACAATTGCTTTAAGTACTTGTTGGTTTGAGTTATGAGTTTGAGTTATGAGCTTGAGTATAATAGCATGATTAATGATGAGTTATTAGCATGCTGCAATGAGATATTGTACGATATGTTGAGTTGTTTTGTGACGCGAGTTTTGCTCACGCAACCTTAATGGTACTTGAGGAGGTATCATGAGCCATAGTCTTTGGAGATGGCTTTGAGAGAGAATTGTTGAGTTGTCTTACTGAGTCACGAAGATTTAGATTAAGGGATCTAATATCATTGTTTAGAGAGATTCCCTACTGAGTAAAGATGGGACGAGATGAGAATTTAGATGTTTTGAGCTTGAGTTTTAAGATATCAGTACTACTTAGTAGGAGTTTTGCTAAGTTATGTTTTGTTTATTTCTGTTGCTGGAGCCAAGTAGAGTTAGTTCCTAGAGTCACCTTTAAGTTCTCCTTATAGGTTGGCCAGGACTGTTGGCACTGCACGAAAGTGGACTGTTGTGAGATCGATCTCAGGGAAGATCGGATACGAGGACGAGGCGTACAGTATGTGGTACAGAGATACCCTAGCAGATTTTCAAACACATGTTCATAGACTATGAAAGGATGAGAAAGAGCCAAGGAAGGCTAGGGTATGAAAGGATGAGAAGTAGCCGAGGAGGGCTAGAGTTGATGAGAATGAGAAGAGAAGCCGATGTAGGCTAGAGCTAAGGATGATCTTGAGAGTATGAGCAGTACACCCTTGTTTTTGATTAGTTTCAATTATATTGCGATGTATATAACTTACTTAGGAGATATTGATACTTGAGCTTTTGACATGCTGATAGATAAGCATGCGAATATAGTACCCTACTGATGTTAAATAGATGGATGTTCCTAGTGTGCTAAAGTAGCAAATAGATGAGTTAACCGGTAACAATTACCGTAGGAAGTCCAAACAGAGACATAGCACCATTAATGGTGTCGGTTTAGAAGGGACATTACGATAGATACTATGGTTTTTGTAGGGTTTATATAACCCCTTTATGTAAGTCCTCTAAAAAGAGGCATTCTACTGATGGATATATTAGGTTGATCAGAGTGGTCTTTTTGTTAGCATTTCGTGAGTGCTTATTGCCTTACAGATGAATGTTAAGGTGACCGTGAGGGTTTCCTTAAAATTGAGTTAGTAAATTGCACTTGAGTTTCGAGGATGCTTAGAGCGTTGGTCGAGTTGAGTTTTCCTTTTGTGATTTCAAAAATGCCTCAAAGATATCATCAAGAGTGTGATGTGAAGGATAGGCGGGATAATACTCCGCCACCACCACCGCAACATGAGAGGAGAGTCGAAAAATATTGAACTTTCGAAACAAGAGTCTAGAACATAGGACCCTGAGTTTAAGCTTTTAGCTTGCTGGTGTGAACTTAAGTTTTGTTATGTATAGTATGTTGAGGGTTTAGAAGACACAGAATTTTCAAGTTCGGGATAGTATATCCCGTGTGACTGGGGAGTGATTATGTTGGACCTGGCCAGTCCACATGATCCAAATCTCAGTAGACGTCTTTTGGGTTGAAAATCCATGTGTTTCAACTTTCGGTTGAAAAGCCAGATGGGTTCATACTCGAGGTCATTTTGTTCGACCTAGTAGTTAATCATTTCATACCCTCTGGTCATTCTTTTGATTCTCTTGAACAATTTCTACAACACCTTGCTTTGATGTTGTGTTGAGTTTGAGCCTTGCAACTCGTGAGTTGTCATAATAAGATCCCCTTGATTGATAAGACTAAGAAGTGTTAGTCTACTGACGTAGTATACTACCCAAATTATGGCTTCGTATAATTGTGTCTCATTGTAATTAGTTGAGATTAGTCTTTGTCCTATAAATGATATCGACCACTCATTATGATAGAAATTCAGAGTTCA
The DNA here is from genome assembly GCF_028751815.1 of Salvia miltiorrhiza. Taxonomy (NCBI): domain Eukaryota; kingdom Viridiplantae; phylum Streptophyta; class Magnoliopsida; order Lamiales; family Lamiaceae; genus Salvia; species Salvia miltiorrhiza. The sequence goes on along the minus strand of NC_080392.1, from coordinate 29,172,683 downwards.
AGCTAAGATCGTAATATAGTGTTCGAGTACGAGGACTTAAGTTAATTGGTCTACGATAGTTTTAAGTGATTCTTATTTTTATAGATCTAGATTGTATGATGTTATGTGTGAAGTATATGCCTTGAGATGTGAAAGTTCGATGGAGTTTAGTTTACCCAAAATTGGGAACTTTTGAGTCAATGGTTAAGATGATTAATAGATGATGAAGATGAGTCCATGAGATGTATATGATGGTGATTGATGGAGTAAATTGAGTATATGATGTCAATTGATGATTTTGATATGAGTTAGTTTAATAAAATTAGGGATATGTGTATCTATGCTCTAATTTGTAAATTGATGGGTTATATGTGAGATTAATTGGCTAAGATTGATAGATCTATGAATGGATTAAGGTATCATGTGTGTTTATTAAATTTCAAAGAGTTTACTTTAATAAAAATTAGGACTTTTTGCCTATGTGTTATTTAAGTGATTTTGGCTTAAGATATATGTATTTGAGCATGATATTAGTGTATAATTATGTTTGAGTAAATCTTTTGTTGGCTAAGAAAATTTTTGACTTAGTTTAGTTTGTATGAGTTTTTGAGTTTTCATATTTTGAGAAGTCGATGATTGATAAAATGAGGTCTAATTGCTTTATGACCATTATGTGAAAGTTTGTCATGTTTTATTAAGAGTTTTATGATGATACATGAAGTTTCATTAGAGTTTAGTTTACATGATAAAAAGGAATCTATATGTGTATAATGATTTATATGATAAATGAGATCATGTTTGAGTATTTGAGTAATTTTGAGCACGAAAATGAGAAGAGAATTTTAATGATGAGTTCGTTGAAATGTTTTACTTGAGATTTGAGGTTATGATGTAAGAAGAGAGTCAAGATTTAGTATGATGAGTATTATAATGTGCTTGAATGTTTTCAAGTGCTATATGTGTTTAAAATGAGCTTTGATTGGTTTTCTTTGAAGGGATGTTGAGTTGAGCATTTAAGAGTTTGAAATGAGATTTTGGTGAATTTCGTACGCCTACTGACCTACTGTGATCGACGGTTTTTAGATGTCTAATAGCTTTGATAATTTTATAACAAATCCCTACATAAGTCGTAAGCACACCGGTAAAATTTCAAGTCATTTGGACTTCGTTTACTATTTTTATAAAATACAAAACCTAAACTGCACATTACTACCGAGAATTTCAGAGAACAGGAGAAAGAGTCATTCATTTCAGTAGCTTCCTGTGTGATCTAGATTTCAAAATTTTTATGGTATTAACCTTATAGTGTTAGCTAGATATCCACCAAAGGTGAGCCCAGTTTGACAACGTTTACTATTTTTTTAAAAATCCAAGTTTTCGATTGCTCAAAATTGCCAAATATGGTAGACTGTAGTAAAACAGTCATATCTCCTACAATACTTGGAGTTTTTTACTCTACTTTTTTTTATATGAAACTAGACTCGAAGACCTTTCTTTTGGTATGAGTCTCGAGTCCAGGAGGTGTCGGAGTCAGAACAGGTTAGATTTTGAAGTTGAGTCATTATAAAAATAGAGCATGTTTTGATAATGTTTGATTGTGTTTTCTTATGGGCCTTAGGTGATTGTGTTGTCTATGTGTTTGAATGAGATTAGACGAGCCTTATATGAGAGACAAATCGAGACTTGGAACCATGATTTTCTTGAAACCTATCCTTGAACTTAAGGATTTGAGATGAGTGGAGAGTTTATATAGAGTTGAGTAAGGAGATAGAATATGAGATAGAGCATAAGTTTCCTTTCATGTCTCTGATTATCATAAGTTTTTGATGTCGAATCTAGAATAGTATCTCTAGACTTCTAAGAATGTCAGTAACCCTCAGCTCGCCGCCACACTGCCGCAACAAAGGTACGATAATAGTTTCAAAAATATACATATATGTATTTCAGATGTTATGAAAGTTTTTCAAGAAAATGTGCGCCTTATGTTTACGATGCTATGTGAATGCTTTTTGTCGTGTTTGGGATTACCCGAACCCATAACGACTCAATGAATGTATTTCGTGTTCGGGACAACCTGAGCCCTTAACGAATCAATGTATGTATGTATGTATGGTCGAGTTAGATTCCTTGAATCTTTCCGGCATAAGCAAAGTTTTCATGAAAGGGACATTAAATGTCCATATATGTTAAGGTTTCAAAAGAAACAGAAGTATGTATGTATGAATGAATGAGAAAGCTTTATGTTGTCGTTTTAGGCTAGCTGCCTATACGATTAGAATGATGGGTCCTCTTACAAACCGTTTGAGTACCACCCTAGAATGCTTTGAGAATGTTAATCGTGATAGCACCGCTTGATCGATTTAAGTAAAGACTGGTAAGATAGAAATGTTTAACATAGAGATGTTACAACATAGAGGCAATGCTTTAAGACTAAGGATTCACTTGAGCTATTTCAATAGCGGTGAAATTAAGTTTTTCACATAAGAACTTATGTTGCTTATGATTATGATGTTAGTCATGATAGCTTGGCTAGAACAACATAGAATGGACTTTCATGGTATCAGTAACTTATGATGAAGTACTTATTAGTAAGTGCTTTAAGTTAGAAGTTGACTTAAAGCTTTATAAGAGATAAGAAGTTGACATGATTGGGGGCGAAGCTCCCATTTGACTGAGTGATTCATCGTGCTGGGTCTGGTCAGCCCATATAACTAAGATCTCGGTGATTGTCAATTATGATTTTGACCTTGAGTAGGGCGTCATCCCAATGTATAGACTCACACTATGTAGTTGTCACAATAAGATCTTATTTTACCACGATAAGCACAGTAATGACTAGAATGACTTAGTTTGCTGTCAGTTCTCGAAGTACTAGAAGGTGATATTCTCACAGTTAGAAAGATACACTAAGCATCAACCTATCTTTTGACCGATAGTCGGTAGAAACAAAGCAACTTCTGGAATCCCAAGTGGAGAACCAGGGCAGATAACTAGTATGATAGAGTTTTCAACAAAATATCAGGACGTGCTCCAAATATGGTGGACACTTATAAGAAACGCGTGAAGGAGTTCGCAAACGAATGGCTTCATGAGATATTCAATTCCCCTACCAAGCCAAAGAAATATTACGTAGGAGCAACCAACGAGCAAGACTCTCACCATCGAATCACTGCTACCAAGGGAGAATGGGAAGACTCCGACACAATCTGGATATACACCACCTCAAGATGTGATGAAGGAAAGAAAATGGAATGAAGAAAACAACAGAAAATTCGAGCATAGAAAAAGAACTTTAGAATAAGACTTAAGATCCAACCCAACCTCAAAGCCAACAACCTCACACTAGAAGGGTGATTGTTTCGGCTAAAGTGTCAAAAGCTCCATCAATAGGAAGCAAGTATTTGTTTTAAACTTCAGAGAACTTGAGCACTATGTCTCATTAGCCCCAAAGTTGAATTACTTGACTTATGACTTAGAACTCGTTGTGGTTGTGCACGTGTTGGAAATTTGGAGATACTATCTCTACGGAGTTAAGTGTGAGGTCCTTATAGCTGACAAGAATTTGAAGTGTTTTTTTTTTAGCAAAGAGATTTCAATGTAAGACAACAGAGACGATTCGAATTAGTGAAGAATTATGATGGTACTATCAATTGGAAATTAAGATAAGATGTTTCACCACTAAATATAAAGTACTGATTGATAATTGCCTTATTCGGTTTAGTAATTGTTCAACATCCGGAGACAATATCAAGCTGTGTAGTTGCATCAATAGTTAAGTGTGAATTGCAAGAAAGGATTATGAAAGCACGAAATGAAAATGGATATTGGTGAGAAAATGTGTCTCGCCTCAAGAATAAGAAAAACGAAAGGATTCACGAAAGTCAGGAATAGTGCACTAATGGTTAGTGGAGGATTGTGGATGTATACACTGAATATTACGTCTCGCAGTTAAGAAAGTATGTGATTAAGAAAGATGAGATAGTCCAAGCTCAAGGCTTAAGTTATGGAGAGAAATCAGTTTAGTGACTAGATTGCAAGGTTTAAGTGTTACGAGGCAATAATATTGTTCTCGTCATATAGAGGAACCATCACAGGATGGAAAAGGCTACAAAAGAGATGAATGAAACGAATGACTAGTATCACAAGCTAGAATACCAAGTATGCAAATTTCGGGACGAAATTTATTTTAAGGGGGGTAGTATGTAATGCCCCGCTCTTTTAAATACATATTAGATTAAATATGTGCATTAGTTATAAATTTTTTTTTAATTATTTATTGTGATTATTTTGTTCAGATAATATTATTTCAGCAAAAGTCTGTATAAGAGATACAGAGCTGCGATTTAATATTCAATCATGAATCAAACCAATAATTAAATTATTGGTTTAGCTACACATTGAAACTTTGCATTACCAGTTGATTGATTCAATAGTATTAGAAATTTTAGATTTATAATCGATTTCATAAATCGTGTTATTTAAATCGAATTGTTAGAATTATAATTTGAGATCATATGCATAATAATTTTATTATTTCGCGTTATATGTGTTAAGGTATTAAGTCGCGAATTAATTCCGACTTTCACGTATTAAATCTCAAGATTGAGGATTTAATTTATATAAATACGACGAGTATTTATTAAACAAGAATTGGAGAATTATTACAGGAACTAGGAGAAACTAGATCACGGCACTACACGTATTTCTCAATTTTTCATCCAACACAACAATTCCTACATGTTAGTCAAAAAGCAGCTCCCACAATTGTCAAAAAGTTGCGGCAAGCCATTCAACAATGGCAACATTTCTTTTCACACTGCAGCCACCTACCACCTCAATTCCCTATAAATAATCCTCGAAGCAGCATTTGTAAATACACCCAAAACCAAAGAAAAAAAAAAAGATTCATCTGCAATCTAGAGAAAGAGAGGAGCAGGTGAAGGGTTGGGAGAAAAGGTGAATAGTGAAGTACTGTTCAAGTGAATAGTGACAGTCGTCGCGAATAGTGAAATTCGTGAATAGTGAAAATTAGATAGTAATTTTCACGGGGAATAACGGGTTGTGAGTTGAGTGTTGTGAGTGTTGTAAACACTGTATATTTTTCTCCCTTGTTAAATAGATCTGCAGCAGCTCCGGAGACGTAGGCATAATTGGCCGAACTCCGTTATCAAATTTGTGTCTTTATTTTGTCAAAAGATGCAAATTTCAACAATCAAATTTTCAAAAGTTGCAACTCCCGGTACCAAAAATTTCCACCACTTTGATTCTGTTGTCTGCAGAAATTCCTCTATAAATTGAGGAGAGTTCTGCAGAAGGAAGAAGTGCAGCAAGAGGTGTGAGGCAAGAGAGAGTTTAGGAGAATTTTTAAAATTTCTTACTTGCAAGAGCTCAAGTGAGCTCCCTTCGCCAGGCTATTTCTTCGCCGACCGGCCACTAGGCTCTGAACCGAGAACGTGTACTCGTTCCTCCATCTTCAGGCTACCAAACCCAACAATCGAAAGGCCGAAGCCTTCTCTATATTTTCCTGACCAAAGGCCGCAATATCCTTCGGAGGCCAACGTCGAATTCCCGACTTAGCCACCGGCCAACTTACGGCTTTCGTTTCTCACTATCCTTACGACGAAAAAGGATTGAGAAAACACCGTTGTGTAGCCTGATCTACCTCGTACGAGGAAGACTAAGTCGTAGACCTTCGCGGCTAAACACCATCGCTGAACGACGACCAGAAAACCCCCGACGAACAACTTCCATTAGTGCTCACTTGGACAAGGGTAAGTTGACGCCCTTATTTCGATGCATTCCCGTTTCTATTATATTATGGGAAATTTCTGGGGTATAGATGGGAGTGTGGTGAATATTTGTACAAAGTTTCATGTTATTTGAACTTCGTTTACTACTCTTTTAAAATTTGAGAAGTCTACTGCCAGTATCTGCTGAAACTGTCGTGAGGCAGATGATTAGGTTAATTATTTCAGTAACCATATGTTGATATTTAGCTCTCAAATTTTTATTCTATGAAGATATATGTGTTAGCTATCTACATATAAAATTTGAGCTCATTCAGGTAACGTTTGCTATTTTTCAAAAAAATCTGGACTTTCAGTTGGCAGAAACTGCCGAATCTGGTAGGCGATGGGAAAATCGCTATATCTCTTAAACTACTTGGAGTTTTTCAACATACTTTGAAGCATGTATTTTTATACCTAGGCATACGTGCCCACTGAGTGCTTTTGTACTCAGCCCTGCATATGTTTTCTAAATGTGCAGGTTGAGCTGATGTGATGATGGTGCTGCAATGAGCGGAGTCTCCAGGGTTGTTAATAAATAGTTAACCTGTCTAGAATATGTCTTCATACATATGTCTAGCTACTTTCCGCTGCAAGATGTTGTTGATGTTATAGTATGTTATGTCATACTTTGAGTCTTAAGAGAATGGTTTCATATGATGTATAACTTGATTAATGATATTAATTAAGTTTTATGCTGTCTTTCATAGACTATTTTCAATTGAGTATTCATGAATGAAAATGACGAGTTTTATTAAGATGAGTAAGTTTTACGGCGATAAATGACGCCCCTTTTCTTCCCCTTCTTCTTTAACCCCATCCCTAGTCGTAGATCACTCGGCTTAACTATCCTTAGTTAAGGCGGGCTGTGACAGTAACATCCCGGGTCCGAACGAGCTGGGGAAACCTGTATGTCGCTTCTCGAACCCACCTCAACCGGCCTATCTCCCTTGGCTGTCTCCTGCTCATGTTCTCTCTCGTCTCTAGCATCACCAGAGATAGGTTGCCACTGTTTCCCATTTTTAACCAAAGGCATTTGACTTCTATCTTGAACATCCTCTTCCACAACCGTCTTCTTAACGGAGATTTTCCGACACTTTTCGATGGGATGTCCTGTAAGTTTACATTTTGAGCAATAGAAAGGTAAATTCTCATACGTGAATTCAACATAGAACGAAAAAGAATCGTTATCAATTAAGAGAGTAGTAGGAAAGGATTTGGACATATCTAACTCAATAAGAAGGTGCGCGAACTGCCCAAAATCACGACGGGCCGAGGCTCCGTCAATTTTAATAGGATGACCAATGTACCGCCCAATCCCGGCTAGAATCTCAGGATGCCAATACTCAATTGGCAAATAATGTATCCTCACCCATACATTCGCCATGGAAGAATTCTCTTTAAATGGATCAAAGTGTTTGGACCATTCTCGAAGACGTACATGACCACAAGATAATTCCCAGACCGGCTTAGCTTTAGCACGAGTTTTGTCTTCAGGAGTCCGGAAAACCAGCGTATAATACCCTTTCCCAAGAGGAATAAGTTGCCACTCAGATTCTAATTTCCAAATTTTGTGAAGTTCTGCCTTGAGAAGCAATGCAGGTTGAGGTTTGTCTCCTTTACGAAGGAAAAGACGACCAATAATAGCATGAGAGAATTCCTTACTGACTTCTTGCGCATATAGGTGCTGTGGAACTTTTAAGGAGAACTGCTCTCCCTCTTTGGTGGGACGTAATGAGTGAAACCGATGAGCAGGTAGGTCGGGACGTCTCGGTGGCCTGTTCATCGTGATATCAGCATACGATTTGGATTTGGGCATGTTATCAGCCCCCACATCCGAATCATTAGGGTTTGAGATAGCTGTGGTGTTGGGTATAGCAACTTCTCGTTCCTCCACAAAAGCAGAATCTGCTCCGTTACCGCCAGCCAAGCCCGCACCAGTCTTTGTGTAGTCATTCATCGGGGAATTATTGCAGGCAAAATTGTTCGAAACTATTGGGAGATTCAGACCTCCCGGAGAAGTCATGTGGTACCAAAAAACTCCTGCAGCAAGAGCCAGAAAAGCAAACAGACAGCAGCTGAACAAGGGAGCAACGCATAGCAACTTTGGTGCAGGGGACGCCGGTCGCCGGGCTTGTGGCTAGCCGGTGCCGCGCAGACACAGAGGGACTGCAGTGAGCAGCGTCGGGGTGGTGTCGTAGTCAACGCCGGGTTCGCCGCGCTGGTGCTGCAGGAGCACCGGTCGCCGCGCTGCTGCTCTGCACCGGTCGCCGCTCTGCAAGTCGCCGATGCTGCTGGATCTGCCGGTCGCCGCGCTGCAAGTCGTCGCTGTGGCTGGACTGCTGGTCGCCGCTCTGCAGGTCGCTGCTGCTGCTGGATCGCCGGTCGCCGCTGCTGCTGGACTGCAAGTCGCCGCGCTGCCGGTCGCCGCTGCTGCTTGTTCTGCCGGATCTGCCGGATCTGCAAGTCGCGCCGGATCTCAAAGAAGCATCGCGAATTTAGAGAATATATCGCTGTGTAGTTGCCCACCGGAATTTAGAGAATATATCGCTGGAGGAGAAGATTCCGCGCCGCACCGGAAAGGAGGAGGCCGTCCTCGTGACTCTGGCAGACACGCCGGAGAAGACGTCGCCGACGCCGAAAGGATGACCAAAATCTCCAATTCGGCGGCTCTGTTCTCAAACGCGTTCAAGAGAGAGAGAATTTTGTAGTTTTCAAAATCTAATATCCGTAGTTTGTGAATAAACATGCATGTGACAAGATCATGACTAGTTGGTAAGAACCTTTTCTATCTCCTCTAGTCCGTAGTTTAGGGATTCCAATTATCTTGCGTGGGTAGTGTGGGTGTATTTGTGAATTGTAATCTTTTAAAAATAAAATTTTATAAAACAGAAATTAATAACAAAAAAGAAGAAGAAAAAAGTGAGAATCACGAGAGGAAGGCACCCCATTTGGTCCACAGATCCCTCGATACAGGACTTTTCCCTCAGATTTTTCCCGGAATATATGTCTTGGTTGAGATCGATCTCACTCAAGAGACGGGTCGGGACAAGGTTGGGTGAGGTCGAGACGGGGCAAAACACGGGGCGGGGCAGGGTTGGACGAGGGTCGCAGACTCGCAGGTCACAGGCTGATTAAAAAACATGAATAATTAAAAGTAATTATTATTGTAATGAAACTTAATAATTAATTATACTTCCCCAGTCCCTGAAATAACTTTCTATTTTTCCTTTTTGGGACGTCCCCCAAATAATTTCCTCTTTCTTTCTTTCCATTTTTGGACAACTACCCCACCACTAATAATATTTATTTATTCGTACTTTTCACCACTCTCAATACTAATTATAACACTTTTTCTCCACTATCAATACACTTTACAATTTTTTCTTAAAAGTCGTGTTGTCCTCAAAGAGGAAGCTATTTCAGGGACGAATGGAGTATGAAATTTATACGTTTCTGGTGTGAACTAGGCTAGTAGGTCTTATTTGTAGAAGCCCAAATAGTTTTTATTCATAGAAGACTGGATAATTTTTATTTATAGAAGACATACTAATTTTTATTTATACATTTCTGGTGAGAATCAGGCTAACGGGTCTTATTTATAGAAGACAGAATAATTTTTAGTTATACGTTATTTTTCTCCAACGCTCTAGGGCTTCTCTAGGGTTTTGAGAGACTAGGGTTTCGCCTCCAAAGGCGATTTCTTCCCGGTTCGACGGGGTAGGCTGGGGTTTCTGGTGCTGTCTGTGATCATGGATCAAGAGGAGATAAGGCGACTCGTGGATAAATTGAAGTTGGAGGAGGAAGCGGACGAGAGTACGGTGAATCTATCACAACACTTGTCAGAAAGTTTACGACAAAAAACAAAACTTTGTTTGGTGGGGAAAGTTTTTGCGGGACATCAAATCAATCGGGAGTTGCTGGCGAATCACTTACCAAGTATTCTCCAGGCGCAACAACGTGTGGATATTGAGATCGTGGGAGCGAATCTTTTTGTTGCCCTATTTGCTTCTACGATGGATAGGAAACATGTGCTACTTGGAGGACCATGGCATCTTTTTCAGGACTTAATGTTGTTTAAGAAGTTGGAGGGTTTTCAAAATCCGACCGACGTCCGGTTTGATGAGTTTACGGGGTGGGTGCAATGCCATAATATGCCTATTGCATGTATGCACCCGGATGTGGTCCGTCGGATAGGAGAACAGATTGGGGTTGTTGAAGAGATTGATATGGGAGTGGGGGGCTTGTGTATGGGCCGTTTTGCACGTGTCCGCGTGCGATGGCGGATGGATAATCCCCTTAAAAGATGCGTGCGATTACTGCCAGATGGAGAGATGGAGGGTGCTATAGTACTACTTCTTTATGAGAAGCTTCCCAACTTCTGCTTTGCTTGTGGGAAGATTGGCCACCTAGTGCGGTTTTGCGAGGATAAAAAGGTGGATAAGGGTGGTGAGTTTAAGTTTGGTGTTTGGCTTATGGCTGCTAAAGTACAGGAGACAAGAAGGAAATCGACTATGGGGACTATGCCACGAAAAGAAGGCCTCACTAAAACTCATTTTTTGGCGGAAACTACTGAATCAACGGATCGACAGATCATAAAACCGACCTTTAGTGTTAACTCGAGGACGGATGAGGAATCTCGACGGGTGGAGGAGAGGAGAGATAAGGAGGATGTGCAGGGGGACTCTTCCCCCGTGGAGCAGGAGGTGAGGGCTGACGGAGAATGAGTGCAGGGCAAGGGGAAAGATGATTAGTGAAGTTTCAGTGGGAATTGGTGGCAAGAGGTTGCATGGGGGGGGAGCAGGAGATGTTACGAGCTTTGAGGGAGGGAAGAGTGCTGAAGGGAAGGCAGGAAGCTGGAAGAGGAGAGCTAGAGGGGCAAAGGAGGTGATTGGAGGGAGAGGAGGGCGTGGGAGGGGGGGACGAGGGGGTGAGAGACAATATAGCAGGGCGGGTTTTCCAGGAAGGGGGGCTTTTGAGAGTGCAGATGTGGATGGTAGCCCGAGGGTGTCGGAGGTCTCGGGAAGCAAAAGGAAAGGGGGCCCGAGTGATGGCGCGGAACTTGGGACCCCGGTTTTGAAAGCTAATCGGGTAGAGGGTGTTTCTAATAAAATGTTGGCAATAACGGCGGAGGCTGAGGAGCAGCCCCGCCGAGCCCAATGAATTGTCTCGTATGGAACGCACGGGGGTTGGGAAGTTCTCGTGCGATCCATGAATTTCGGTGTCTTATCACCGAGTCTTCCCCGGGGCTTGTTTTCTTGTGCGAAACAAGGCTTGTGAGTTCAAAATGCACAAATTGGAAAGCAATGTTTGGGTTTGATGGTGTTTTTGTTGTGGATGCGAATGGTAGAAGTGGTGGTTTGATTCTTATGTGGAAGAATCCGGTGGATGTACGAGTTTTATCGTTTTCTGTGGGACATATTGACTGTATGATTAGCGAAGTGGGGCCAAGTTTTCGTTTCACAGGCTTTTATGGGAATCCGATAACGGAGCAACGAAATTCCTCGTGGATTCTTCTTAAGAGGCTCAGTGATAATATCAGTTATGACGGCCTGGCCTGGTTGGTGGCGAGAGATTTTAATGAAATTCTCTCAGACTCTGAAAAAAACAAGGTGGGCGGGGCAGACCTCCGAGACAGATGCAGGGTTTTCGTGATGCTCTGGTGTATTGTGGATTGGCTGAATTGGAACCTCCAAATACAGAGTTCACCTGGTGGAATAAGCGGAAGGATGATATGATGTTTGAGAGATTGGATCGTTTTGTCGCTAATAGGGGCTGGAAAGATGCTTTTCCTTGCATGGTTACTAAGGTTTATGATTTCTTTGGCTCGGATCATAGGCCGGTAGGCTGCCGCTTTGAGGAAGAAGGGGCTCCGCTTGTGTGTAAAGGGAAGGGTCGCTTTCATTGTAAAGATAAATGGTTTATGGAGCGGGAGTTCGTACCTGACTTCTTATGCGAATGGTCTTCTCTCCGTTTTGATTGTGATCTCCCAAGTAAACTCAGGAAGTGTGAACTGTTCTTGAAGAAGTGGGCGAAGGAGAAGTTTGGTGACCTTTCTAAAAGGATTAAAAAGCTCTGGGAGGATAGGAATAAGCTTGTACAAAATGTCAACTCTAAAATATCCGAGGAGCAGGTGCTGGAGCTTACAAAAAAGATTGAGCAAGCAGTAGAAGAAGAGGCTTGTCATTGGAAGCAAAGGGCGCGTGTGAATTGGCTTGCGAATGGGGATAGGAATACAAAGGCGTTTCATGTCCAGGCCTCTAAGCGAAGGAAGAAGGATACGATTAAGCGGTTACGAGATGAGGTTGGGGAGTGGCAGACCGAAGAGAAGGATATGGCTCGAGTGATAAATAGATATTTTGAAAATATTTTTACTTCTTGTAGACCATCGACTGAGGATGTTTTGAGGGTGACGAGTTCCATTGAGGAAAGATTGTCTAACGATGATGTTGGTTTGCTTGATAGACCGTTTACAGAGGAGGAGGTTAAACGAGCTATTTTTGACATGCATCCTTCTAAATCGTCGGGGCCGGATGGGTTTAATGCTCGGTTCTTCCAAAGGTTTTGGCCTGCTATGGGCAGTTTTATTACAAAAGAAGTGCTTGCAGTGCTAAATAACGGGGCGGATATTGGAGACTGGAATAAAACTCTGATAAGCCTTATACCAAAGAAGGCGAATCCGGAGGTGGTCGCTGATTTTAGGCCGATTAGTATGTGCAATACAGGGTATAAGATTGTATCTAAAGTTATTGTTAACCGGTTGCGTGGTGTTTTGGGGCGGTTGGTGGATCAAAATCAAAGTGCTTTCATTAAGGGTCGGCAAATCACTGACAATATTCTGATTAGCTTTGAATGTCAGCACTGGATTCGTAATAGGAGACAAGGACGGGATTGTCACGACCGCACTTGCTAAGGATAGCAAATTCGGGAAAACCGCGACTAAGGGAGGGAATTTAGGAGCGGGATTTAGAAAGGGTATATTCGTATTCTTGATGACTCGACTTGTATAAAGAAATCAATCGAAATATCTAGATATCAACGAAAGCCACAAGGGGACCGTACATAATATTATCCCAAAACGGGGTACTCAATGGTTTTAGTACATTATTAAATAATACATATTGTTTGACAAATGACATAATATCTTAACATAATCAGTGTTCGCAGCGGAATAACAATTTGAGTATATGTATGAAGACATATACTCTACTCTGAGGTAATCATCCTAGATTGACAAAACGCTCCGCTTCCACACTACATCCTCGATCACAGCTCAACCTGCACATTTATAAATACATACAGGGCTAAGTACAAGAGTACTTAGTGGACACTTGCCGAAATTTACATACATGCATAATATTTTATTGTCAAGCCTTTCAACAGTAGTAATATACGAGGGTTTTCCTTTAAAGACTCGTATTTACCAAACATAATATCATTTCTTTCATCAATAACCCGCGCAGGTATTTTATATCATTAATCACCATATCAGTAACTCGTGCCGAGAGGGAGGCCTCCCTCTACGGACACTATGATCGGCCAACCCGCTAGATGACTCACGATCACAAGGTGTACACTAATTCCGAAGGGATTTGCGGTCCCATCCAGAATCCGAATTCGATTAACATCAGATAGGCAATTAATAATAAAACATAAAACATTTAGGCATTGACAATATCATTTAAATTCATAAGCATAAAGTCTTAGCAATTCTAATATATAATTTTAGTTTATACGTAGAAAGCCCACCTGAATAGCAGACTCACGGTTTAGCTCTAACTCTGGTGCTTGACCTTTAATCCGAAAAAATAAAATAAGATTCTAATTCTCGAAAAATCTCAATAAATGAGGATGCGTGAAATGATTATGCATGACTCATATTCCTTTAATTAAATTATGAGATGCTAATCCTATTTAAGGAATTAAAGCTCGTCTTATGAGGACGGATTATTAATCTTTAATAATCTACTCATCTTAAAATAATCTAATTTACTTACTAATTAATGATTAGTAAGTCTTAAAAATTTATCACTAATTAAAAATAATTAGGATTAATAATGGGGCCTAAATTAATAAATCTCATTGGGCTTAACTAAATAAATTTCATTGAACTTAATCAATTAAATAGTAGGAGTTCAATTAATAAAAATAATAAATTCATTATTAACAATTAATAGAAGCCCAATCAAAATAAATAATAAGAGCCCATTTATAGAAATAATAGAGTCCAAACAATATATATATTAGCCCAATGGAAATAAAATAAGCAAAGCCCAATTGAATTAATCTCCGGCCCAACAAATAAAATAAACTAGGCCCAAAGAGAAAGCCCAAAAATCCGGCCCAAACCGGCTCAAAATCGGCCCAAATGAAAATAAAACAAGGCCCAAAATCCTCACTCTCGGTTCCCTCTCTATCATCTCTCACGCCTCTCCATCTCTCTCTTTACCGACAATTCTTCTCTTTCTCTCCCTTTTATCTCCACTATCATGGTTCCTTTATCCTTTTTATAAAGCAAATCACATGCACACACATTTTTTTATCTCTCTCTCTCTTCTCAAAACAAAACACATGCACACACACTTTTTAACAAAACACACGCACACACACATTTAAGTATGTCTCTCTCTCTCTCACCGATCCATCCAAACACACACACTTTCAATAATCTCTCTCTCTCTTCTCACAAGAAAACTCATGCTGCTCACTCTTCTCTCTCTCTCGTTCGATTTTTCTCCCCCCTTCCATCTCTGACTCCGGCGAAGTCTAACATCGCCGCCGCCGCTTGAGTCGACGGGAGCCGCTGGAGTGAGCCGCTGGAGTCCGCCGCCGACTGCAACTGGATTCCGGCGAGTTCGCTGCCGCCTGCTGCTGTTTTCTGGTCTGGGTCGCGACCAGCGGCGCTAGGCCTTCGGCCGCGCCATCCCGCTCAGCCGCCTGGAACTGCTGCTGCTCGCCCGGAGTCGCGGCTGCTGCTTCTCCTGTTGCAGAGCTCCGCCGACTGCTGCTGTTCGTGGAGCACCAAGGCGAGCTTCTCGCCTGAAACCGCCGACTGCTGCTGTTCACGGAGTCGCCGCCTTCTGCTGTCACAAATCTGCCGTCGTCGCAGCGAGACCGGCGAGTAGCACCATCATCCTCGCGTCCCTCTGACGCCGGCGTAGTTCTGCCAGCCGTCGCCGAGGAGTCCGCCACCGTCTGGAGTTGCCGCCACCGTCGCCAGCTGGAGCCTCGGCAGCCGCTGCCTCTCCTGGAATTGCTGCCGTTGCTGCTGCTCTGGATTTGGCGAGAGACGGCAGAACAGCCGCTGCCGACAGAGGCCAGCTCGCCGGCTGTCTTCCTCCGAAGTTGGCGCCGCTGTCGTTGGGAGATCGGCGAACGCCTGCTGCTTCACCCGCGAGTCGCCAACTGCTCGTCGTTGCTACCGCTGTAGTAGGGAGGTCGACGAACAGCCGGGGTCTCGATCGCTTGTCGCCGCTGACTCGAAGCCGAGTCGAGCAGAGCAGTCAGTTGTTTCCTTGGACTCGACTGAACAGGGCGGTCAGCCATTACTCTTCTAACAAGCTAAGTTATCTACTTTCATTCTTCTTCTACTTCAGTTTCTAGTTGTTAAGCGTGGGGGTTCTCATGATTCGCTGTTCTAAGGTGTAGAGTATAACAATGTACGAATCCTCGACTTGTTGAGAAAAGTTATCGATCAAGTATGCATATGTGGTTCGCTATATCTTTCTGTAATATTTCTCATCCTATGTTTCGAATTTCTTTTATATGAAGTGAGGGAAGTGAAATGCATATATGAAGATAGTGAACTGAAAATACCTTGAATGGTTTTGTTGGTTGGTTATTGTTTGAATGAACTGATACTTGAAAATGCTTTGGCAGAGAATGTTGAAGAGCAGTGCAGTCTTTCCTCTTTTTGCTTAGGAACGTTTGTGGAATGGAAATGAGGAGATTATGCTTGGTGATTTCTCGATGGAAGGAGTAGATTTGTTGCTGTGATGAAGAGGGTGAATGAGGATGGCTTTATACTGAACTTATGGAGAGCTGATTAGTGTGAAAAGATGATGAATAGTGCGGCTAAATTGAGGCGTGGTTGAAGAATTTAATGTCATTAGATTTGCTGCTGACAAATTAGATTTGTCTGTTGAATACTTGAGATTTTGCTTGCTGCAATTTTTTGACTACGTAGGAGTGAAATAAAAACTAAGCACGGGTGAGAATAGAGTGGCTGAGGGAGCATGGCGTGCTAGATTTAATACACGAAATAATATCTAAATTAATATCGTAGATTTAATTCTTCACAAGCCGGAATAAATTCACGACTCAAGAAATAAAAAAATAGAAAATTAATTCTATTGTGATTAATAATTAACATGACTTTACTAAGTCAGTTATGAATCTGAAATAAATAATTATTGGCTTACTCAATAATTTTCATCGCGGTTTTATTTACGCGAAACTACTGACTTGGTAATAAAATAATAACCATGCTTCAATTAGAAAATAATTCAGTGTCATAAGCTGAATTTAAATCATAAATAATTGCTGAGCTTGATTTACTGAAAGATGAAATAATAATTATCGTATTACTGGATTTAAATATAATAAAAGAGCGGGTTGTTACAGGGATGGTACGGTGGCGCTTAAATTAGACATAAGCAAAGCCTATGATCGTGTGGAGTGGGATTATTTGGAGGCGGTTCTTCGTCAACTGGGCTTTCCTGACAGAATACAAAGGCTCATCATGCATTGTGTTCGATCAGTTTCCTTCAGTTTCTTGCTCAATAGAAGTGTTTATGGAGAGGTGAAGCCGACAAGAGGTCTTCGGCAAGGTGATCCCCTTTCACCTTTTCTTTTTGTTCTATGTGCGCAGGGTCTCTCCTCCTTATTTCATTTGGCGTCACAGAGAGGACACATTCATGGAGTTCCGATTATCCCTAGGGAACTGTCCATCACGCATTTGTTCTTCGCGGATGATTCCTTGATCTTTATTAAGGCAGAGCGTGCTGAGGCTGTAGCGGTGAAGCAGATACTTCGTGAGTATGAGTCAGCTTCGGGGCAGCGGGTGAATTTTGAGAAGTCTTCGGCTTCTTTCAGCCCTAATACGAAGCGATGGCAGCAGGAATCAGTGCTTGAGATCCTTGGTGTTCAGGAAGGTAATGGCATTCAAAAGTACTTGGGGTTACCTGTTTTTTCTCTCCGTCAAAAAAGACTCCAGTTCAGCTACTTGATTGAAAAAGTGCAAAAAAAGCTTCTCAGCTGGGGTCAGCGAGAGTTTTCGGGTGGAGGAAGAGAAGTGCTAATCAAAGCGGTCATTCAGGCTATTCCTACTTATGCAATGCAGTGCTTTAAGTTGCCCGATTCTATTTGTGATGATATCAATCGTTTGTGTGCGGGTTTTTGGTGGGGAGATAAAGATGACAAGCGGAGAATACATTGGAAACGATGGGAGAATTTGTGTCGGCCTAAGGAGTGGGGAGGAATGGGTTTCCGGGATCTACAAAACTTTAACAAAGATCTTCTTGCTAAACAAGTATGGCGTATGATACGGAATCCAGAATCACTAGTGTCTAGAGTCTTTAAAGCTAGATACTTTAGAGAAATGGATATTATGGAGGCGCCGGTAAGGGCTGGGGCGTCTTACATTTGGCGTTCACTTGCTTGGAGTCGGGAGCTTGTGGATCGGGGTAAATACTGGAAAGTAGGTGATGGTGAAAGGATACGGTTCTTTCAAGATTCATGGGTGAAAAAGGGCTATGATAACAGGCTGGTTGGAAAAGAAAGGAGTGATCGAGTGGACCATCTGCGAGTTGCCCACTTTATTGATGATGAGGGAGAGTGGAATAAAGCTCGACTGGAACCAGTGCTTTGGTCGCCGGATGTTGATCGTGTGCTTATTACGCCTATTGCCGAGCATGGTGGAAGTGATGAGATTGCTTGGCGTTTTGAGCCTAAAGGTCAATTTTCGGTGAAGTCTGCTTACTTGCTAGCGATTGGCTTTTATGATCAACATGCTTCGACAAGTGTACGAGAGATGAAATGGTGGAGTAAACTTGTTTGGCACCTATCGATTCCACCGAAGGCGCGAGTTTTTATGTGGCGAGCTCTCTTGAATTTGATTCCGACTGAGCTTAATCTCAAACGACAGCATGTTCCGGTGGATGGCAGCTGCTGTAGCTGCAGGAGTGGTTGGGATTCGACTGAACACAGTTTGCTCTACTGCCCAAATGTTCGGCAGATTTGGAAGAATAGTACCTACTGGTCTCTGTTACAGGATGCGCGAGGACTGGAGTTAATGCATGTGGCTTGGGCTATCCGTGACAACTGTTCTCAAGAGGAGTATGAGGTGTGGGTGATCCTTGTGTGGCAAATATGGGTTGCTAAGTGTAAGTTTAAACATGGGGATGGAGAAGCTCTTAGAGTACCGTCGCAGCAGGAGTGCTTGGCGATTTGGGAGGGTTTTCAGGTTGCAAAACCAGCTTTTGCGACGAATGTTGTTATGGGGATGTCGTTGGGTGAGAAGAAATGGAAGAGACCAAAGCAAGGAGAATATAGAGTGGATGTTGATGTTCTTTTTGATGAAGGGGCTCGAGCTTTTGGAGTTGGGGTGATTGTCAGGAATGAGTTGGGGATGATTTGTGCTGCCATGTCTAAGAAAACTCAACCTACGACAAACTCGATGATTGCAGAAGTTATGGCGGTAGTTGCGGGTATTGTGTTTTGCGTGGAGTGTGATATCAAGCCAATTCGGATTTTTACGGATTCGATGTTGGCTGCAAGAGTTATGGCAGATCCGGCAGAGGAGGCGGATTTTTTGCCGCTTGATTTACGTGAGATTCTCGAAGCTGCTCGTGATAGTATTCTTATTGGTGTTTTCCGTACGTTTAGATCGGCGAATGAGGCCGCTCATTGTTTAGCGCAATATGCGCGTAGTATTGATAGTTGTTGCCAATGGACGCAGGACTTTCCGCGTTGGCTTAGGGATATTGTACGGCTTGATATTGAGTAATAAAATCGTACTTCTTCCCTCTCAAAATTTGTTTTTAGTTATACGTTTCTGACGAGAACTAAGCTAGTGGATCTTATTTATAAAAATCCGAATAATTTTTATTTATGTTGCGTTAGCGGATCCCACACAAGCTTTTGCGTTTATGTATACAATAGTGCTATTGTTATATATTATGTATATACATAATAAGACATTTTAGTAATTTTACTTAATTAATGATTAATACGTAATTGGTACTAGTTAATAGGGGCGGATTGGTACGGTATGCCGAAATTTTTTCGTCATATCGTATACCATACCGTAAATTGCGGTATGAGAATTTTCATACCGTTGTAGTACCGTACTTTTCGGTATACCGAAGATCGGCATACCGAAAATTTCGGTACAACAATTTCCATACCGTTGTCGTACCGATAATGCGGTATACCATACCGAAAGTCGGTATACCATACCATATGGTATATCGAAATTATTGGTATATTAATATTAATATATATAATATATAATATGTAGATAGTTTTTTATTATATATAACATAATATATACGTAACCCTATAACTTTTAAAATATTTTAGTACACTATAATTAAGTTAAATTATCAACTTAGATAACAATGAAATTATATATATTATGTATCTAATACTTAATAAATAGTTATATTATTATTTATCTTTTATGAGATATATTGTTAAATAATGCATTATAGTGTTTTTATTTATATTCAAGGATTTAATGAGTACTGAATAATTATTTAATGAAAATATAGTAAGTATTTCATTGTTTGATATTAATTGCTTTTATTTATATTAGAAAAATAACATAATTATATTGTTTCCCTTAATTAAATGAATCAAATATTTTTGGTTTAGTTTGGTATTAAATTCAAATTTTTGATATTCGAATACGAAATTTTGTGATTTAACTCGAATACAAATATGAATATTTTGTTTGATTTGATTAGTTATCAAATATGATTCGAAAATCATAATGCTCGATTTAGTATTTAAAAATAAAGAATAAAATAGATATAAAGTAAAATAAACAAAGCATTAATATTTACTTAAATTAAAAATAATATTAATCAAAGTATTAAAAACATTGATTTCAAATTCAATTCATACGAGAGTATTTCATATTTTGAATTAAATAGTAAGAAGTCAAATGAAATAGTAGGAAGTATTTCGATTTATATTGTTTAAAATATACTTATAAAAAATTGAAACGGATATTTGATTCGATTCGAATATTCGCGAATCAGTGTACGAATCGAATATGAATAGCAAATAAAATTTGAAAGATATTCGAGTAACCATTGGAATATGCAATTATTTTTACGAATGTGAATCGAATCCAATAATATTCGCTTCAATTCGATTTGTTTACTTTACATCCGTAGAATTAACTTATTCTAAAATTATAGTCTACATATATAATATAACTATATAGCTCACACTTATATAGTTATATATTATAATTGACTATATATTGATATTCTAGTTTCATCAATAACCTAGTAAATCTTGTCATTATTGTTTGAGTTTTATATTTACTCAATTTATTTACTTTTCAAATTTTACTTATGACTTATTATTATCTATTAGTTATTTTTTTATATAACATGAATGTAACTTATTCTAGAGATATAGTTATTCTAGAATTAGAATTATAGTATCTAGACATATAAATATAGATATATATGTAGCTCATAATTGTATAGTTATGTAATATACTTGTATACTTTTCAAAGTTCTTTAGTTAAATAACATAGATGCAATTTATTTTATATTTATTCAATTTATTTACATATTTTTAATTATTAATAAATATATATTTTATAAGTTGTCATTAATTTTTTAGTAATTATGAAAAAAAACTTTTTAATAATTTACCACTAATTATATATATATATATATATATATATATATATGGGCGCACTCCAGTGAGACCCCCTATTTTTCGTGTAACATGAGTACAATGAATAAGACATATAATACTAATGAACAAAACGCATATCTAATGAACAAGATGTATATACTGATGAAAAATAAAATTTAAAAAATTCGTAATGAATAAGACATATATACTGATGAACAGGGACATATATACTGATGAACAATGCACTATATACTGATGAATAACAAAATTTAAAATATTCTGCTCCCTCCAGGATTCGAACCCTGCGAAAAAAAATCACCCTCCAGATACAATATCAGCCATAGGATTGATAAAATAAACGCACCAGATCGTGCCCTAGATCTCACTAAAATTAGGGGGTCTCATTGGAGCGGCCCCCTATATATATATATATATATATATATAATTTATTCTGACGGTATACGAGTTTTTTCGGTATATACCGGAACAACGGTATATATCGGTTTTTCGGCATATACCGCGGTATCGGTATATATCGGTATACCGCGGTATGAGGAAAATTGATACCGTTGCCGTACCGAAAATTTTCGGTACGGCACAATACCGTACCGAAATTTCGGTATTTTTTCGATACGGTAAGTGCGGTATACCGATTTTTCGGTATTTTGCTCCACCCTACTAGTTAATTGAAATGGTATTTCACATATGTAACCTTACCGAAAAATTAGGATTAGATTAGGAAAAGTCAAAATTCATCTTTTCTAAAGATTTTTTTTTTCATAAATACCAAAAATAAACTGAATACATTTTTAAGTGGAAATATACCAAAAATAGACTGAATACATTTTATGAGAACGGACGAAAATGATAAAATTAAATACATTTTACGAGGACAAAGAGAGTATATTATACTAATTTACTAAGTTACTCACTGATTTTGACTATCTTTTAATTAATTTTATTTTTTTAATTTCATTTCTTTTTTTACTTATTTCTTTTTCTGTTTTTAATTTTGGCCTTGGAACTAACAATACTTAATCTAATCTTATTTTAATAATCACTAAAATAATTAATCAGATTAAATAAATACATGCATTAGAAAATAAAAGGGTATCGTATTTAGAAATTGATGAAGGTCGTTCTGACCAACACAAAAATCTATATAAAGGAGGAAATGTCTAACCTGCAGATGGAACGCTGATCTCTCTTTAGTAGGTACTGACTGGGCGAAATAGATTCTGAAATGGATACTCGACGTATCTGACGACGATTCTTGAGATTATGTATTTACGGTATAAAGTAAAGAGACTTGAGCTTTTTTTACGATGGGGGTGGATTTTAGGTGTATGATGGTAGAATATTCAAGAGACACAAATTATGAACTTGGGAAACTTAAGAAACTTATATGAAAATGGGAGCTATTTGATTGCTAAAAGATTGAATGTGTTTTACAATGATGATTCAACTATTTATAGACTATTACAATTGGGTGTATTTTGGTAAATTTAGCTTTGGGTACAGGAAGGGTAGTTTCGTCTTCTCTTCTCCATTCCCTTTGTGTACAGTGGGCATTCTCGTATTTTCACCTTTTTCTCATTGCCCGTGGCCGAAAAATAAATATTCATCCACTTCCAAATCCGTTGAAAACATGTAGGACGTGCGCCCTTTTCCACCTATAAAAGTCATTTTGTCTTCTTCTCCAACTCTGACATCTTCACGAGTCCTACTAGAGCAACTCTGTTCTCGACATATTTCTTTGCCGTGAAATCCTTCTCATCGTACCAACTTTGTAATGTGTTCCTCAGCTTCACCAGCTTTGCTATGCATGCATCTGGACATTCACATCTATCGATCTGTGAACTTCTCCCATATAGTCCACAATATGCCTGCTAATGATATCAAAACATGAGTCGCAAACACTTTTAACTTTGAACACAACACGAGCTCGCTAACACTTTCAACTTTGATTTGATACCAAAATCCCTACTAATGATATGCCTGCTAATGTAAATCTTGTAGATTATAACTCACTTGTTAGAGAGTGTTTTTTATGTTCATAGGTTTCAATATGAAGGATCAGTGGACGTAGTTTGGAGAATGTGCGTAAAAATTGAAGTCTCCTTAAGAATTCCTTGACCCGCTAAAAATCAGTGAAGCCTGATGAGCTAATTGGCGAAGCCTGCTGAGCTGAAGACTAGATGTGTTGGATATGCTTGAAGCCCTAGCTGATTAAAGACATGTCAAACTCGAAGTCAACATTATTAAAGTAGAGTTAACCTGCAACTCATTGTAGAAAAGGACGAAGATATTAAGGCGTATCCCACAATATCTTTAGACCCGCACATACAAGCACAATTGTTTTTAGAGAAGTCGGAGTTCAGAGCGTACGATGTTGCAAAACACCGAAAGAGACATTCCATGGGTCAAACGGGATGATTTCTGAAGACACATAATCGAATTTGAAGATGATCTCTCCAACAGATGTAATCTTGTTAAATGCTATTTATACCCTGCCACTCCCACTGGAAATACTACCGGAAACACCCGCGATTAAATTCTCAAGTAAATCAAAGCCTAATTTTTTGTTCTTAAGAACACTGTGATTTTCAAAGATGGAAATTCTACCAAGTATAAGCGATTTCATATGAGATTATACGTTCTATTTTTGCAGTGATTTCCAATATACATTCCCTTAGATTCTAGGTGTTTTACATTGTAAATCCAAGCACTAGATTCGAACGCACGGATTTCACTAACTATTCTTCATTGTAATAGTGTATTTTAAGTTGGAAACCAAAACCTTCAATCAGTCACCCTCTAAAAGTTAGGTGTTGTTGTTAGAAGTTAG
Organism: Salvia miltiorrhiza; assembly: GCF_028751815.1. NCBI lineage: Eukaryota > Viridiplantae > Streptophyta > Magnoliopsida > Lamiales > Lamiaceae > Salvia > Salvia miltiorrhiza. The sequence continues at coordinate 29,149,189 of NC_080392.1, read as the reverse complement.
AAACCAAGTAAGCTATAAGTGTCTTAAAGCTAAGACAGATTTTGGAACGTATGGTACGAAAGTAACCATTCATACCATTTTATTCTAGATCATCGTAGATCTACATTTGGATCTCATAAGTCTCGTACATCGGGAACTCCTAGAACTCATAGATCTCTTATATCTAGAACTAGATATCGAAAAGAAAGTAGATTTGGCATCGACGACGAAAGGGTGTAGTTCACTGGATTCTGGATGAGAGGATGTTGATGGGGGCGAAGAAAATTGGAGAAGATGAGCTGTCGGAGATAGAGAGAGATAGAGGGGCTCGTTGGAAAGATAAAGTTATCACAAAAGAGTGAGAGAGAGAGAGAATTGGAGAGAGGGAGTGCAAAAGAAAGAAGAAACAAAGAGTTTGAGGGAGAGGGAGAATGAGGGCGTGTTTTGTACGTTCAATGTCAGTGGTAATTCTATCCAAAACACTGAATTTTTTAGCTATATATTATTGAAACTATATATATTTGTGGACAATTATTGATTTTTACTATTTTCTTTAACTATTACAAAACCTGCCTCAATTTTGTTTTTTAGTAGGAGAAATGAATATTATAAAAGATAGCATGACGATGAAATTTAATTTAAGATATTGCCAACACATGCCCACGAGAAATTCACCTCCTAAGAGCGCATAAAATCATGTTATTATTCCATGTGTACCGATAAACCGATGTGGAAAATTGTCAGAAAATTAATTTTATGGGACTTTAACATTGTATTAGTTGATTTTCAGGCTAAAATTATCTCAAAGTCCAATTAAAAGGCCAAATAAGTACAACTTTCCAAAAAAATTATTATCTCCGTCCGCCAAGAGTATGACACTTTGTTTGGATACAGAATTTAATAAAATAGTTGGTGATTTTTATGTACTAGAGAAAAGGTCCCACCATTATTTGAAATGAGTGGTTGAAATTGAATAAGAGGTGATTTTTTGTAAATAAGAGGTATTTGTAAGGATGAATGATAAGGAAAATATGTGGGACCATGTCCTAAAAAAGAAAGTGACATACTCTTTGCGGACTCCCAAAATGACAATTGTAACATACTCTTGGTGGACGGAGGGAATACTACTATTATATTTTTCGGTTTACACTTATATAATAGTTTCATGAGGATGAATATATAATACAGATAAAAATATATTATTATTTTAAAATTAAATATATAATAAAGATAAAATAGACAAATCAAATACGGAGTACTCCCTTCGTCCCACTCCAATAGACTCACTTCTTTTGGGCACGGAGATTAAGAAAACTTACTTTTTAGTAGAATATTGGTGTGGTCCACACCAATTAAGTGCATTTTTTTTTACTTAAAATGGAAAATGAGTCTATTGAAATGGGACGTCCCAAAAAGAAAAACGAGCTTATTGGAGTGGGACGGAGAGAGTATTATAAAACAAAGCTCTTTTAATATGGGTGGGTCTTGCATGCGGTGACCGCATCCTATGCGGTTGGGTTAGCCTGACCCGTGTCCACATCAAATTTTATAACACAAAGTTTGGCAAATAAACAAATGTGTGTTGTAGTTCAATGGCGGAACACGCGCCTTTGGTTGCTTACTTATCTCAAAGGGTAGGGAAGGGTAGGGGTTCAAATCCCCACTGCCCTCTTTTTGTGTAAAGCCTTGCGTTTTTTCCCCTTATTTTCCTCCATTTCTTTTTTTTTTTTGCCTACTTTTTTTTTTTCCTTTTTCTGTTTTCTTGTATTTTTTTTGTTTTTCTTCTTCTTATTTTTCTGATTTTTTACAACATTTATTTTATTTGTATTTATTTATTTTTACACTATATTCCAAAGTAATTATTAACATAAAAAAGTAATGTTTTTGAAACATTACTTTTCATCATTTTAACATAAAAAAGTAATGTTTTAATTAACATAATTTTTTTACAACAATGATTACTTGACCAAATATACAAAATTATGCGTTTTTTCCCTTATTTTCCACCATTTCTTTTTTTTGCCTACTTTTTTTTTTCCTTTTTATGTTTTCTTGTATTTTTTTGGTTTTTTTCTTCTTCTTATTTTTATGATTTTTTACAATATTTATTTTATTTTATTTTATTTGTATTTTATTTATTTTTACACTATATTCCAAAGTAATTATTAACATAAACATTACTTTTAATCATTTTAATAGTTACTTTTTCTTACAACAATGATTATTTGACCAAATATACAAAATTACAAGTTCTAACGAGTAAAAATAACATTACTTGTATACATATCAATAATTACTCTTTCGTACAATAATAATTATTTGATAAAATAACTAAAAGTAAAATTTCTCATGAATAAAAGTAACAATTATTGTGAACAAATGTAATAATTTAGAAACATTACATTTCATGTAACAATAATTACTTTTTATTTGATTCAAAAAAAATATAATTATTTTTTATTACGACAATAATTACTTGACCAAATAGCTAAGAATAAAAGTTCTAACGAGTGAAAATACCATTACTTGTTTTAATATCAAGAATTACTTTTACTTAAAAAAATAATTATTTGAGAAAATAACTAAAAGTAAAAGTTCTTATGAACAAAAATAAACATTATTGTGATGAAATATAATATTGTTAAAATATTACCTTTCATCATATCAATATGGTTACTTTTCCGTAGGACAATTTTTACTTGATTAAACAACTACAAATATAAGTTCTAATGAGTAAAAATAAGCACTACTTTTATTCATATCAATAATTACCTTTTCCTACTATAATAATTAGTTAACCAAATAATTAAAAGTACAAGTTCTAATAAATAAAATTAACTATTATCATAAACAAATGTAATAATTTTGAAATCTTTGTTCACGATAATTGTTATTTTTACTCACGAGAACTTATACTTTTAGTTATTTGCTCAAGTAATTATTGTCGTCAGAAAAAATAATTATTATTATGAAGAATGTGATATTTTAAAAGTATTACATTTTTCACAAAAATATATAAAAAAATGCAAAAGAAAAACAATAAATAAAAAAACAAACGAAAAACAAAGAAAATACCGAAAGGATAAAAAAACCAAAATATAAAAAAATGCAAAAGAAAAATAGTAATTTTTTTTAAAAAAAAATGCAAAAGAAAAACAGTAAAAAGAAAAAAAAAAGAAAATACTGAAAAAAAGGTAAATATATAAAAAATGCAAAAAATAAAAAAAATACAAAAAAATAAAGAAAACAGGAAAAAGAAAAGAAAAACATAAAAAAAAATGGAAACAAAAACAAAACAAGAAAACCTACGTAAAAAAAAGGAAAAATAAATCGCAAAAATGGGGAAAGTGGTGGCAAGCAGTGTCGAACACTTGACCTTGGAGAGAAGATGAGGCATTTCCACTGCACCACTAAATCACTTTGGTTATTTTCTCTCAAAGCTTATACATATACCTTCATATGTGGGTTAACCGCACGCAATAATTTGCGTTTTAATATATTTACAAATTTGGAATGATGTTTTCATCCCTCTTTACTACTCCCTCCGTCCCATTATTTATGGGACGTTGCTTTCCGGCACGGAGATTAAGGAGAGTTGAATTAAAGGAAATTATATGTTGAGTGTTATTTTAATTAACACACAACCACACGCACACAGTCACACACTCAGACACACTCCATCTCTCTCGGCCCCTCTCTTTCGCCGGACCGGTACACGGCGGTGGCGCCGGCGACGTGCTTCCCCTGTCCTCTCTCTCCCTCTCTCCATCTCTTTCTTCGTTTTGGCAGAAAAGGGAACGGCAGCGGCTCTGCCGCCATGCCCTCACCGGCGTCGAGCAGTCACCAGGCTGTCCTCGCCGGTGTCGAGCAGTCACCAGATTCATAATTTAAATTACCAGATTCACCGGCGTCGAGCAGTCACCAGATTCACCAAATTACCAAACCAAAAAACAAGATCTAAATTCACCAAATTAACCAAAAAACAAGATCTAAATTCACCAAATTCACCGGCGTCGGAGCCCTAAATCCTTCGTCCTCCAGCGCCGCCGGGCTCCGTCGTCGGCCAGCTCGATTCACCAGCAAAACCCACAAACCAAAAATCGAAACAAAAGCCACAAACAAAATCAAAACAAAACCCACAAAAATCGAAATTCAGTTATTGAAGACGAGACCTACACATCCCAAACCTACAAAAAAAATTCGAACTCCGCCGCCACTGCTTCGTCGCTGCTATTCACCGGTGAGATGAGGCGGTGGAGACATGGGGGAAAAGACGGTGGAGGCGTCGTGCAGAGGAGGGAGAAGGCGGCGTGCAGAGAGGGGGAGCCGGTGGAGACGTCGCACAGAGGAGGGAGAAGGCGGTGTGCAGAGGGGGGAGACGGGCACTGGCGTTGCACAGAGAGGCCGGCGGCCGGAACCCAAGAAAGCCGACGAGAGAGAGGAGGTTTCAGGTGGAACGTGAGACAGAGAGGTTCAGATTTTGAAAACATTTTCAAGTCCCTAAACTCATTTAAGAGTAATTAGCGAATATATTAATGCTTAAATGCCCCCTGATTTTTTCCAAAAAAGGAAATGTGTCATGTAGGTTGGGACAGCCCAAAAAGGAATACGTGTCATGAATAATGGGACGGAGGGAGTAGTTCACTATACCAAAAATGCAATACACTGTAGCAATGGACTTTCCAATGCATTTTAAACTCGATACTTTATCTTCCACATACAAGAAATAAATTGTGATGAGTATGATGCTCAAATGTGACAACTATATATCTCGAATTTTCCAAATAGCTAGGAAAAAAAAATACATAAAAGGCGAATGTGGAAGCATTATTGAAGGTACTATGTTGGCTTTAAGCATGAAGTTTGTTGGCAATGAAAAGCAAGGAAGACATGAGCGTGGTTGAGATGTAAGATGATTTGTACTTAAAGTTAACATGTGAGTTTTAAGGATATGTCGGAGAGTAGAGATAAATGATGGGTGAAATATTTTAGAAAAAGGGTGTTTTAATTTGCAGTACAATCACAATCACAATCACATGTTATTGTTAATTTAGCAATATATATGATGAAAAATGGTGGTCGAGACTCAACACAATGTCAGATGATACAAGTAACGAAAAGCAACATCAACTTACATTCAATGGAACAAAAGATATGTCCCCATTGATTGGCAGCACAAGTATCACTCACTCTTTATTCCAATCACACAAACAAAAACCATACAAAACAAGTCACAAATTCAATCAATACAATTCACACATTTTGGACAGGGAAAATTCAAAATTAATATCCCCTGAGAGAGAGAGAGAGAGAGAGAGAGAGAGAGACAATCATCCATTTCTAGTTGAGCTGCTGCAGGAATTTCTTCATTCGCTTTGAGAAGCTCAACAAACTTCTAAAACTCATCATCTACTTTCCTACAAAACATATCTTTTGACAATGATTACAAGTCCCATTACTCTCCCCTGTTTCTACAAGACTTGGAAAGCTTCAAAAATATCAACTTTTCTCCACTCCAACAACCATTATGCTATGCCCCAACGTTACGAGCACATCAGATTATCAAATCTTGAAAGAATTAGGGTTTAATCGGAAAAAAAAAGATACAAGTGATAGAGATATTGATGTAGATTTAATTAAACATTTGAAGCTGCGTGCTGTCAAATTATTGTGAAAGTGAGTTCGTGTTGTTTATGTTCTTGAATTCACAACCAATTCGATAAATTCACAACTGAATCGCTAATGTTGGTTATGAATTCAAATTTTAAAATTTAAATTAACTAGTTGTATTGATTGTGAATTCTTACTCTCTCCGTCCACAAAACTTGAGCAATTTCTTTTCGATACGAATTTTAAGGAGTTAATATTTTGTGTGTTAAGTGTGGTAGGTGAAAAAAATGAAAAAGTGACTAAAGAAAAAACATTTGCCATATATAAAGAAAGTGCTCAAGATTCGCTGGACAACTCGAAATAAATATTGCTAAGCTTCGCAGGACGAGGGAGTATTTTAAAACTCAAATTCACAAATGTAAAAAGCTTGCAAACACGGCTTTGGCCAAAAGAATGTGAAGAACCAATTGTATTACTTTGATAGAAAGAATAATGTGAAGATCTCTAAGTAAAATGTGCAGCATAAATAATACACATGAGATACCACGTAACCTATATAATCCTTAACTGAATTAGGTACCAGTAACAAAACTACACAAGGGAATATCACCATTAAGATATATATAATATCAGGAGGAAAAAAATGGGGGAAATATAACAACAAAAACTCATCAACAAAAGATGAAAAAGAATAATCTGTACGACCAATGGAGCCGGAGCGGAAGCCTTACAGCCGATATTATCTCATACACCGATATGCATAGCAGGGACAGATACCATGTATTCCCTTCCGAGCTCTAAGATATAGGTGAGACCCCATCAAGGAGGTCAAAAATAGTAATGTCCTTGATCCAACCATAATATAGATGAACCCCTACTTTACAGACTGAAAGAGAGTGATTCTCGAGCCTCTTGCTAGTGGTAAAGATCCATTTCTTTTCCTTTGAGGGATACAGGCACAGGCACAGGCACAGGCACGGCAAAATCCAGATTTCATGTAGCACAGTTTTGAGCACATCCTAAGTCTTTTTTTATTCTAATATCAACAATTTTTTCTATATATCTCTCTAGGGGACTATAATTTGTAGTATTTCCAACCTCTGGCCAACCATTTTCATTGGTGCATGCTGCATGCTAATGGCTACTCCAATATGTGGCAGTTCCTAATAAAGTCATTCGAGTAGTTCACATATTTAGTCCAAAATGGACGAAGATGCTCAAAACCTATCTCCAACCATGGTTTTGACTGTCCATTGTAGTGAATCACGGCTGCCTTCTTCACATATTCAATGTTGGTGTTATTCTGATAACCCAAGCCAAGCATGTGCCAAGAGGGATCGATTGGGTGAACATGACCCTTAAATGCAATCAAAGCAGGAGGAAGAGTTCCAAGTTTCCATAATGTCAGGTTTGACTTTAGATTCTGCAAACACAACGTCTAGTAAGAAGGCTGTAAACATAAGAGGTGATGGGGACAAGTAGACGTGTTAACATTGCCCTCATAAGTAATTGGAGAAACGTTAAGGCCATGTGATAGATTATAGCAACAAGGAAATAGACATGATGATCTCTAGTAATTCTAGTGTGTGTGTATATATATATATATATATATATATACATATATATATATATATATATAGAGAGAGAGAGAGAGGATCAAGTGAGAATGGCTAAATGTGGTGAGAAATGAAAATGAACTTGGAACGTGAGATATTCAAATTCTATGGTTGATAATTATTTCAATAATCATGTGAAATGACATACAACTTTCCACTCCATACACTCTTCTCTCAGGGACATCCATAGCCAAAATGCTTGTTCATAAAAATTATTGACTTATTCATCAAAATTATTGACTTGTTCACTAGTGTTCAAACGAATTCTCAATTCTCAATACATCAATGGAATGGTTCCAATTAGAATGCTCATATATTGTGAGAATAAGGATTAATATGAATAAACCAGTATATAGTGTTGAATAAGCTACTATTACTGCATGAATAACCATTCAAATGTTCGAATCCTAGAGGGAGCGAAAATTTCACCAATTAACTTAATTGAATTGTGGTTATTCATGCATTACATGCAGCTTATTCACCTCGTTATTTTCATTTCTCACAAAAATAGTCATTTTCACTATAACCTGAGATTCAAATGAGAATTTTTATTTAAAATGAGAACGGAGAACCATTCTCATCCCTTCGATCGTGAAGATCTACGGTGGATCCATCATCTTAATGGATAAATGCAGCACTTGGATTCAAATCTTGAAGGGAGAGAAAATTTCAATTTTAATTTCACGGCGAATGCAATAACTTTACATGTCCATACAGTGTCATCAATTCTCACTATAAAATGTGATTTTCACTATAACCAACCCCTATATATATATAGGACATGGTTCAAACAAACTAGCCTTAATCTATCAACTAGAAATCAATTTGCACCATTGATCTTTGTGTGATCTATGATTGTCATAGAAATAGAAAGAAGCATTATAGTAATACACAAAAAGCATAACTGTAATAAAACATTATAGTATACATAAAAAAGCATTATCATAATTACAAAACATTATTCTATGTGAAAACTAATCCTCACCATCGATTTAATCGTGATCTACGGACCAAATTGGTCTCTAGTTACAAGAATAAGGATTATTTACACTAGAACCCAAAACATAACTATCTATATATACATGCATAATTGAGGAGGTGCATAGTTTAGGCAAGGGAGGTCGCACTAGTTGGGCTAACCGGAAGAAACACTCTTAACAGTTCTAGTTCAAGAAAGAAAATTTGTATAACCAGAAAATATTCTTGAGTGCGAACATGAAAGAAAATATTTTCGAGTGCTAACATGAAACCAGAACACAGAAAAAGAGTTGGGCTTAATTCACACTTAAAAGAAGGTGTGAGCTTTGTTTTTTGTCTTTTTCTTCTTTTTAAATTAAACAATAAATTCCCTTTATCAATGAAAACAAATACACAATAAAAGCTACAAAGAAAGATAATAAAAAAGAGACTTAGTTTGCATGAAAGATTAATATACCTCTTTAATCCAGGAGTGATAAGTATCCCTAATATTTGTCTTTCTCCAGGCATGCAAATCAAAGATATTCATCCCGTAGGCCCATGCACATTCATCTGGATTCAAATTCTTTGCAATAAGTGGATGAGAGAAGTTGAAATAATTCCTGAAATGCTTAGACATAACCCACTCATCTTCGCCTTTACAAGTTTCAACAGCTCCATTAACTTTTCCATTGAGATCAATTTCCCATAAAGGAGCCAAATCGCGTTGTATTACAACATCATCGTCCAAGAAAACCACCTTATCGATGTTAGGGAATAGCTGAAGAACATAACCACAATATTATTCTTTGCTTAACAAAGGAAAAAGACAGGTAATAGTTGAGACCATGTGACAAAATACAGTAATGGAACAAATTCTTAATCCCAAATGTAATCTAACAATATAACTAGTTTTCAAAACGGAACCACACATAACTTGCAAGGAAAAATTGATCTCATTAAGACAAAGAAAGAGCATACTCCACCTGATTTGGCAAGGCCTTATCCATATATTAGCTCAAATGAACTATTCACCCAAAGTAGCAAGAAGATACTCTTAATCAAGAACATGCAAGTTCAAGTTAAATAAAAGAAAATAATAGTAATATAACAAGCAAATTAACCAATTAAAGTATTTAAAGAATAAATGACAAAGAAAATCCTAGAAGTTCAAGCTCCATTTAAGGGGCTGATTATTGGGAATGTTATATATATATGTCCTATCTGATGGGGCCATAAATTAACTAACCACCCATGAAAACTTTCTTTTCTTTACACCTTCTCAGGCAGATTACATTACATTAGCTAGAAAAGAAACAGTTTGCAATTCGTTCGATTGCATATGTAGACCATTCGAAGGCAGTTCACAATAAATCCAGTTAATACAGATATCTGACACCAAAACGAAGTATAAGTATCAATTACCTCTGGAAGATATATCCTGAGATGGTTCAGCAATGAGATATACTTTGGACTTCTAGCCTGTAATTTTGAGGCAAATGTGCGAGGGGTTGTATCACTAAGATTGGCCATAGCAAAGTGATATCCATGGTAGTAATTTCGTATTCCATTGTGATTCTCCACAGCTTCAAGAACTGGGATATTCTCTCTTGTTAACCAATCAAATTGATGTATACCTTTAACTTCAATCACAGCAGGATACAGAGGATTTAGGGCGAACCATGAATGCATGCCTGCATAAGTTTTTTTGTCCGTTATGACATGGAAAACAATCTTTTCAGGGTTCAGAGATGACTGGACAGCAGAAGTCACAACAACTGAAGCAGCAAGAATGTTATCTGTTGATAACACAAAGTGATGGTAGGAGTTGTCAGAAAGCAAAGGAAGTAACTCTGGAGTAGGTAATTGTCTGCGTGCATAAGCATTGGAAGCATACTCATCAGTCAGCCTCAGTGAGAGACAGTGAATGGACTTAGGGATTGCACTGGCAGCAAAATGCTTATTCATTAGTTCAGCAAACTTGGAGACCCTGATCTCTCTTTCAGAGCTCTCAATCTGTTCAGCCAAAAAAAATTCACATGAATAACTTCTGAAACAATCTAGAATTAAAAATATGCCTATTCCACCAAATTATACTCCCTCCGTCCACCGAAAATATGCGTATTTTCCCATTTCAGTCCGTCCACCAAAAATATGCCTAATCCATTTTTGGCAATATACCCCACAAACACTTTTTACTATTACACTCACAAAAAATGTGGGACCCATATTCCACTCAACAAACACTTAACACAATTCTTAAAACCCATGCCGAAGCCAATTAGGCCTATTTTTGGTGGACAGAGGGAGTATATATATATATATATATATATATATAGAAGATCAAATAAGAATGGACAAATGTGGTGACAAATAAGAGTAAATCTGTAATGTTAGATTTTCAAATCCTATGGCTGATAGTGAATATGTGAATATTACTGTTGGTTAATTCATCCACAATTACCTAATGTAGTAGAATACTTGAGATAAATGTAAGTATGTAATGTGGTGTTCAATGACAATTGACAAATGTCATATAAGGAAAGATTTTCTCCAACCCATGTTATAATGATCCTACACTAAAATTAAACGGACACATCAACTAGTTAGGTCATTAAATATATATATTTTCTAATTAAATATCAGAATTCAGGATGGAAAACCGTAGTCAAATACATGAATCCTATCACATGATGGATAAAGTTTTGAATTAATAGATGGGCTATCAGAGATGAAAGAAAATGAGAAGCATCTCTTTCACAAATCAAACGCATAAAATTAGCTAAAATATTTCAGAACACAAGGCTGGTGAAAATTTTACAGCAATGAAGAAAGGTGACTTTTGAAAAGAGACAGAGTACAGTCATCAGGGAAGGCTTACCATTCCTTTTATAATTAAAGCAAACTCCTTTGCACTGTATTTGTTGTTTTTCATTTCAGAAACCAGTTGACTGAAAGAATCTGGGATCTTTAGATTATCGGGGATTTTGTCAGAGTTGACTTGATTCAGTATTTTAACAAAGTCCTTGACGAGCCTCTGTCATATAGAAACAACAATATATGTTTTAACTTTCAAAATAAGATTACCAATATATCTAATTAACTCCGTAGATGTACAGTGTAAAACAACAGAAGTTTACCCCAGAGTCATCAGCTCTACCAAGAAGCTTTGGTCCCAACCGTCTCCCTAAGCAATCTGAATTGATAGAAAGTGAAATTTAAAACCCAAACAAATAAAATAAAGGGAATAATAACTATTCACTATACAAGGAACACTATAATTTGGCATTTAGATGAAGGAATGGGCAAGACGTACAAAAAACACATAATAGAGCAACAACCAGGTCTACCGACAGAATGACACTCAGAAATTAGCTTACAAACCAAGTTAAGCATTCGCTCATCAAAGTTTCACACACATAAACTGATATACCGATTGGCAACATAGCTCAACAGAGTACCTAAAATAGCAACATGGCAATGCCTCACCACTTATATAAAGTGATATCTGAGGATATGAAACTATTTATCACTACAAATTGTTAAAAAATACATCTTTTCACAATGAATATGCATAAGACAATGTTATTCTTAAAAAATGAGGAGAAATAAATCACCCCAAATACTTATGATCGAAATTATGCATGAAGCTGCAGTTGACAATATGAAAAATAAAACAATAGTTGAAGCGCCTATTAACCCCCCCCCCCCCCCTCAAGAGCTTTGATCTAGGTTACACATTTCAAAATATTCTTTTGATAGAAGAAACTGAAACTAATGCCTAAAACTGAACTGGACAAAGCAATTTGATGACTCAAGATGAGAAGTTCAGCAAAAGCACAATATCTCCAGTCCAGATCATCATTTATTCACCATAAAGTTCCATTCACATGAATGAAGTTTCCGTATGACAATCTTAGCTCACCATTATCAACCCAAGCATAAAAAACCTAGCATGGACCACACATATCAAATCAGATCCTAAAGCAACCGAACACCATCAGAAAGCAAAACCTTAAATCATTAACAATCCCAATCTACAATAAACTAATTCCAAAAGATCCAAGTAACATCCTGACAAAACCAACAATGACACACTACCATCGGAGAAAGGAACACGAGGGAAGTACCGAATGAGGAACACTTGTTGACACCTTCAAGTGTGACGAGAGCCGTGAGAATGAACACAAACGGCAACAAAAATGCAAGTATAAGAATGGTGTGGAAGAGAGTGCGGTACGAGCAGTGGCGAGCTGCGACCTTGATCTTCATCAAATCTCCTCCTCCTCCGTTGACATTTCCTCCGCTGCTGCTGCTCGAAGATATCGTTATACTTCTCATGCTAGGTGAGAAGTGCAGCTGCATCTTCCTCCTCCGCCACCGCCTCAGACAAATCAACAAACCACTACAGCCTCCGCCTCTGCCGCCAATACTATCAACGCAAATACTCTCAGAACAAAACTCCCCAAAAAACTCCTGCAAAATGGCAATGAAGTTTTAACCATCACACAACTCAACAATCCCGATCTTCCCTCCTCGCGGTGTCCCCCACCGCATTTAAATTCCGATTCCATGATGTCCCTGACCAATCTACTAACCTTAGGGTTTCCAACTGCTCATCCATTCCTACACCTATATACATGCATAATAAAATTTATCGGAGCCAAGGAACAAATCCGTAATACTATTAAATAAACAAATCGGTTATATCAATCACAGCAAGGCAAGTCCAATTGATCGCACTCTCAAACTTTTTGCCGCTTGAAGACGGTGATGATTGAATTTTGTGTGTACAGATCGGTGCGGAGGAGGAAGGGAATGTAGAGAGAGAAGTGATCGGTGGGTGTTTAATTTGGCTTGGCTGATCGCATACGATGTATGTATACTAATATTCCATTTTTCTTCTTACAATACATACAAATATGGAAATTGTTAAATAATAGGCAATGATTAAATATTTCAGTATGTGAGTAAGATGGTTGTGTATAACCATCTTCAGTTATCGTTGAGACATTTGCTTCGACTTTAATTTCTTTTGTGGTTAATTATGTTTTGCCGGCCGAATTATAAATGTTTTACATTCTGGTATTTTTTTGCCTCGCATACTTTACAATCTTAACAAACTATGAAATATTTATTTACTACTTCATCCGTGGATAAAAATAATAATTTCTTTTTATTATTTTGGGATCGTTAATAAAAATTAATTCTTTTTATTTTTGGACATTTATCTCTTTATCCACTCATTATTATTAATATTATCATTTAAGTGATATTATTTCTCCACCCACAATGCATTCAACTATTTTTGTTAAAACTCCTGATGTTTCCTTTTAAGACTATTCTTTGTGAATGAAGTGAGTATTTATTATGCATGTTTATTTGGATATCGATTATACCTTAATCGAACAAAAACTCGTTGATTATTGATAATCGATACTCAACATTTGGCTCGGCAATGTGGTTATTGAATTTTTTTTATTGGGTATATTTGATGATTGATTGGGTATAATCGATTAAATTAATTATACTATACTAAATTAACTTTAAAATTATAAAATATAATTTATTATTTAACGGTTAAATCATTTAATTTAATTTAATTATATATTATGTGAAATTTATTAACTTATAAATTAATAATTAAATTAACTTAAAATTAATCACATATGGAACAATTAACTCTGAAAGAGTTTAGTGCTCTGAATTACCAAAAGTAACATTGTGTAGTTCATAAGAGTAATGTTAGCAGGAATGTTGACAACTAGGGATGGCAGTGGATCCTGGACCCGGTCCACGATTTTACGGATCTGGATCTCAATTTTTTGGATCCGCGGATCTGGATCTCATTTTCTAAAACGGATCTGGATCTGGATCTTGAAATTCGAGATCCGGATCCGACCCGATCCGACCCGTGGATCCGATTTTATTTAAAATATATTATTTATTTTTTATATTTATTTTATTAACAGTATTAGGTATATTAAAAATTAAAAATAATAGAAAAAATAGAATAACTTTGAAAATTCACCAAAAAAGAATGGTCTCTGCAAAGAAAGGACGATCCTGAGATCTCTGCATTTAATGCGGCTGTACTTCTGGAGTGCGTGGCTTCCTTTGAACGTTGGAGTTTCAGTCCGGGGAATAATGTTTAACTGATACTCCCTCCGTCCCGCTATTTATGGCTCGTTACTTTTCGGCACGGAGATTAAGGAGAAGGAAATTAAGTGAAAAGGGGTGTGGTTCACATGTGTTTAGTAATGGTTAATAATTCAAAGCGAAAAGAAGAAGGAAATGACGGCTGGTGGAGGGGCGTCGTGAACCAGGCGCAGAGCCGACGGGGACAGATGCGTCGTGTACCAAGCGGCGCTAGGGTTTATGAGGTGGTGGAGGCGGTGGCGATGGGAAGACTCAGGCATAGAGAGAAGATTGATTTTATGTTTTTTGGTGAAATGTGTGTATTTGCCTAATTAGTAATTAGAGTGTTCATTAGGGAGATAATTAGTGATTTAATTAAGCTTAATTGTTCCCTTATTATTTCCTAAAATAGAAACGAGTCATTTATGTTGGGACAGCCCAAAATGGAATACGAGCCATTAATAGCGGGACGGAGGGAGTACTTTACTTTAGTATCAGTCCGATGATTCCACGTGGCTCGCATTAAGTAATCAGTCAAAACTGATTCTTCGATTGATGCTTCAGTCGGCAACTTCAGTCTTCAGTCCTTCGTTCTTCAGTCTTCAGTCTTCAGAACCGCAACTAAACTAGAAAAAGAACTCTAACACTTGAGTTCAAGCAGTTCTAGTCTATTACAAAAGAAACCTATTGATTTTGGTATCATCAAAACAAGGATTAGGATATTTCACTAAGTTCCCAACATCATTATCAACCCATAATGATAATCTACACTACCCCTCAACCATTCCTTAGCCCTGTACAAATTGTTCCTTGGTATATTATATTGGAATCTTTCATAATATCCTGCCTAAGATCAGTAACTGAAAAGTTAGGTCTAGTCCTAAATGCATTCAAGTATTTCTTGGCTATCCACTTTCTTGTGAGGAGCTTATTACTCATATGCCTAGGGCATGAGTGATCACCATGCATGTGTCTTTAGAATGAAAGACTCATCCTTTTTTACTACACTGCCATATACCTTCCACACACATGGTGGAGTACATTTTGCAAAGCACTGAGTTTTACTCACTTTCCTAAAATTGATAAACTTACCATATTCTATATTCCAAGTAGCCAATGCCTCCCTACACTGCAGTCCATCTTGGAACCTCATTCCAAGAACAATTTCAAAACTCTTGTGATCACAACTAGGGTCATACACAATCCTATTGTTGTTAATCCCAAGATCAGATTCTTCACTGTTCATATCATTGTCACTTTGCTCATACTCACTTTCAGTTTCATCAACAATGTCTGGTTCATTTAACTGCTTCATTAACCTATTTAATTCCTCATTTTCAATTTCCTTTCTCATTCTTCTAGCATTTAAGTATTCAGGGTCATCAGTTTCTAAGTCTGATTCACTAAGCCCATCATCATCATCACTGGCATCTTCCTCTCTCTCCTCTTCTACAATACCTCTAGCATCTGCCCTCCCACCCTCAGCTTCTACCCTTATTCCAGTATCTACCATTTCTTCAGTGATAAACTTCTCTTCTACTTGATCTAATATCTCATCTAAGTCAGAGCTTTCTGCCTCAGTAACCACTCCTTCCCCAGCTTGAGTTTCTACTTGTGTTAGGTCCCTATCCCCACCCTGAGTTTCAACTTGTGTTAATTCAGGTTCTATCATAACAGTATCAATTATACTACCCTCAACAAACTAATTTTCTTGTGCATTTTGCATTCTCTCCCCTTCTACAGTCTCTGGTTCATTTACTTGCTCATTATTTTCTCCTGGATTAGTAAACACTGCATTGTGTGTTACATCTATGTTTTCTGTGTTCTTTTGCAATCTACCAGACCCATCATCTACTCCCCCATCAACATAGACACTAATCACAGAAAGCCCTTCTTTCAAAAGATTCAACATTTGCCTAACTTGTTCATCCCTTCAATCAAAACAAACATGTTCGTCCTGCGATATCGAAAGAACAATTTAGACCATGGCTTATACCCTACATACTTCACAGCACGTCGAAGCTTAGCATAATCAAACGAATTAGACACCAAATCAAAAATACCCAAGTAAAACCCTTCATATAAATTGGAAACCCCCCATACTTATCAAAATAACCTCCATGGTGAACGAAAAGAGCAAATATGTCACTGCAAACAAAAAATGCCATACGAGATACATCAATTTCTAAACTTATCGCAAATACGGTTCTACAACTACGAAAAGGTGAATACTTATGGGTTCACGACTTCGTCGTCAGCCATGGAGACTGTGGACGTGCCCTTCTTACGGATTCTCACCCGAAATCACTGGTATTCGCCCTCAATCGCCCACGCCCGTTGAACTTCGAAGAACCCTAACCTACTGAATTGGAAATATAATTTGGGAATTCAAATCTGGAAGGTTAAAAGATGAAGAAACGACGTCGTTTCTTCTTAATGAAAACAACGTCATTTTTATTTTAATTTACGGCGTCCTACTGTACAATTTCCGATGCCACAGTGCAATTTTCCGATGCCACATCATTTTAAATTTAGGGGAAACCAGCGACCATACAAAAACGAGACACAAATGTAAGGTTATGTATTTAGGGGTAGATTTTTCAAAATAGGAGCAGAAATCAATTCCGTGTAAACATTATCTCTCCGTTGAGTCAGTGTTAGACTCTCTGTGTCCTGAGTCGTCATCTCTCCAGTGGGTAGCTCATTGACCTTCGTTCTCCACAATCATGTTGTGGAGAATAATACAAGCCATCATGATGTCTTTGAGATGATCAATGTATCAAATTCGGGTCGGACTTCAAATGATTCCCCATCGAGCTTGAAGCACTCTAAAGGCACGTTTGACATCCTTTCGTGTCGATTCTTGCATCTTCTTGAACCTCGCCTCTTTTAGATTGGTCACCACCGATGGGCTCTTGACGAACGTTAGCCACTCACGATAGATGCCATCGCACAAGTAGTAGTCCATACCTGGTAGTAGGATCGGTTGACTTCAAAGATCATCGGCGATGACGTTCCTCCCACGACGTCGGTGAACATAGGTGACTGGTTCATAACGTTGATATCGTTGTTAGAGGCAGTGACACCGAAGAAGGCATGCCAAATCCATAAATCGTGGGATGCAACGGCCTCCAAGATCAAGGTGGGCTCTCCTTGATCAACGCGTGTAAATGCGTCATGCCACGCCTTTAGGCAATTCTTCCACGCCCAATGCATACAATCAAGACTCTTGAGCATCCCGAGAAATCCATGTCGCGCCTCGTGCATCTGAAGAAGTTGTTGGACATCCGCCGTCGTAGGACGTCAAAGATACTCGGCACCGTATGCCCGGAAGATAGCTTTGCAGAATTTATTCAGGCATAAACGCCCTGTCGTGTCAGGCTGTCAGCGATTTTCAGATACTCGTCAAAAGTATCCGCACTAACACCGGTGGCTAATTGTCGAATAGCCACTGATAACACTCATTTTTCCATGGTTTTTAGTGTTCGTATAATGTCATTTTTACAAGGAATTGAGTGTTGGATGATTGTTTTGTGCTTAAATTGTTTTATCTTGTGAAACATGATTCTTACTCGAACTTTGAAGGATTTTATAGGTTTATTGAGTTCGAATTTGGAAAACTGTTCTGAAATAGAAGTTGTAGATCATCTCGATAAGCGTTCGTGAGTGCAAACAGATCATAAATCGGAGTTCGAACGAGAAAGTTATGGCCGAAACAAAAATGTCGCGCGCGGCAGTCAAAACTCGGCGGTCAACGACTTTGACCGCCGAAAATGAGCATTTTGAAGAAGAAATTCGGCGACCTAAACAGCGACCGCCGAGTTGGTCGCCGAAATCGCTGTTTCAGTTTTGCACTGCGAGTTCTAAATTCGGCAGGCGCCGAATTTGGTCCTTTTTCAGCACAAAAACGGCGGTCAACTCGGCGACCGCCGAATTGGGCGGGTTTGCGAGTTTTTCCGATTTTTAGAGTTTTTCTGGGTTCCAAACACTGTATTTTACCCTGACACTATAAATAGGTATTCTTTTGACCTATCTAGGGTTCCCAGCTTTTATTTTTCTCAGTTTCATAGCTTTAGATTATTATTGTTTTCCAGTTTTCAAGGCTTGGATCAAGATTGAAGATTCAAGCTGCTACAATCGTTCTATTCAGTTTTTATATAATTCCGTTTTTCCAATTGCTTTCTTATTTATTTTGTTTATGTTTTCTTTTGCGATGTCTGGCTAGTTCTTTTATCTGAACCTAGGGTTTGTACATAGCTGATTAATTATATGTGTATGTTTTATTGATATCAATTTGCCCTCCAACTTGTGATTCATGATTCCTGGTGCTTAATTTCTTGTGAATTATTTGGCCAATAATTTACATGTCTAGCTGTTCAGTTTGAGTCTTGAATGCGATAATTGTTCAGCCGATTCAGGAATGCATGTTATAGAAGTAGCCTTGGCACTTGAATGGAATAGGTGAAACTATAGGGAGCTATTCTTTGTGTACGCTTGGGAGTTAATTTATTCCTTGGAATCTTGAATGTGAAGGGGGGTAAATTAATCTACTTTCATACGTGTTCGTTAGAGAAGCTTGTGAATAGTTCTGTGATCTCTCATCAGGGTTGGATTAAATTGGTAATTGAATCAATATATTAAATGCATGTAGTTAATTGGTAAAAGTACATCCCTAGGGTCAGAGTTTTCTTTCTATTTGATTTAGTTATCATTGTTTATCTGCTCTTTAAATTTTATTTTATTAATTTAGTTTTTGATTCACCTTCTTATTTGTTTTACCTGTTTACTGTGAGTGTCTGTTTAGGAAATAGATAGAGTAATTTCGTTTTACAGTCTCTGTGGATACGATACTCGATTGCTACGTTTGTGCTACAATTACACCGTTTTAGTTGCGGTTTAGTTGCTAAGTAAATTAGTGATCAGCCACCGTGTATTTCTGCAATGGCGTGAGAGAGTCGCGGCCACACGCATTGACCCCCATCCGAAGTAGCAATCAACACCTTGCACAACATCAACGACGAATGAGAATAGCTCCTTCTGCATCCAAAAATGCCGTCGAAAAAATGTTGGCCCGTACATCGGATTGTCGTTGAAGTAATCTTGCATAAGACGTAGATGAGCAGCCTCACGATCACGATAAACGAACCCCCTATTGGTAATAACACGTCGTTCGGGGTGTGGTTCGAAGAAAAATTGAGCAACTACTTTTTGTGAATTGACGATTATATCCATGATTTCTTGCGCCTCCCCCTCGGACGAAGACGAAGTATCATCGAACCATTCAGCCATTTTTTGGTGGAGGAGAAATAAATGAAAAAATAGAGAAAAAGAGTGAAAGAGGTTAATGAAATGGGATAAATGGGAGGGTTGATCCGTTTATATAGGAAGGAAAAAAAACGATCATAAGAACCGTTGGAAAAAAAGAGAAAAAAAAAATTGGCTGAAAAGAACTATTGGATTCAAACAATTTCACTTTTTTTTTTTTTCCAGTTAAGCACTTGCATTGCACGCGCCATCTATAAAGGCCATTGAGTCTTACTCGAATTTTCGAGTAAGCTTCGAGTCTCCGCCTGACCACATCGGCTTATTCGATCTCTCCCTTACTCGAGTAAGGAGGATTGAGTATAAGGATGTGGATGCTCTAAGAATTACTACCATCTATTATATAATAGGATTAAGCCTTAACCTATGTGGCATATCTAAAATCTCACCATTTCAAAATTTACCATATATAATCTTCATCATTTATTAATTAATTAATTATTACATTCTATATAAAGATTCATTAATCATAATAAATATAATTAATATATATATATAATATTAACATTACATATAATCTAACTTAATAAATCTTATTATTTATTTTTTCTAGATAAAAATTAGATTTACATGTCTGATAAGAAAAAACTTATAATCTATATACGATAAATTATTTTAATTGAATGTTAGTGATTAGATGTATATTTGTTATTAATTTTATATTTCTCAATAGTGTACATATTATATGTATATGTTGCAATATATTATATTGTGTGTATATATATATATATATATATATATATTTTATATTCCTAATTTTCAATAAAATTAATTTTGAATTAAGTTTGAATTGAGACATGCACGTATATGTAAATTATAAACGGGTCCGGTCATTGATTTACATGTTTGCATAATAAGGCACAAATTCTATAAAATGATTACTTTAAAACAAAATCTTATTATATGTCTATCAAAATAATTAAAATTTATTTTTATTTTTTATAAAATAAATCTATACATTTTATTTATATAGGGAAGAAAAATATATTTTTCATTTCTGCAAACTTTATTTGCTTCTGTTCGTCCATTACTACAACAACAACAACAATAATAATAATAATAATAATAATAATAATAATAATAATAATAATAATAATAATAATAATAATAATAATAATAATAATAATAATAATAATAATAATAATAATAATAATAATAATAATAATATCTATTCTATAATACGATTAGACCTTAGCCTACGTGGCAGGTCTCAAATTCTTTCTTTTCAATCTCAATCTGCAACGTGGCATTTGAGAATCCAATTTATATATTCTCATTCTCACTTTTAAAACAAAAGTCAGGCCTCCCTCTTCCTCACGCCTCCATTTTCCTCACCCTATTGCCGCCGTCCCTGAATCAGGTCGGCGTCGTCTCCCCCTTCACTGTCTCTCTCTTCTCTCAATCATTTTCTCTCTAAAGTCGATTGCACACTCAAATTGAGCCCTAATTCACCCCTTAAACTGTCCGCCTCTCTCTCCCTCTAAATTCAGGCGTCGCCGCCGTCCTAAGGGCGGCGTTGCTCCGCCTCATCTCTGACTACCTCTTCCATTCCTTAATTAGTTCGATTCTGTTTCCACTTCTTAAACCCATGAGAATTCTCCATTCGAAGCAATTAATACAAGAGCCCTAAGATTTCTTTTTCCTATAACCCGTTGTCGTTCATTCTTCTAAACTCCGGCGAAATAGTCGCCGCTGAGCTTGCGGTTCGTCCGCTGCCGAGTCACCGCTGAGTTGAGCTGCCAGAGCAGAGCTACCAGAGCAGAGATGCCAGAGCCAGAGCTAGCCAGAGCATAGATGCCAGAGCCATAGCTAACCAGAGCAGAGATGCCAGAGCAAAGCTTTCAGAGCAGAGCTGCCAGAGCAAAGCTGCCAGAGCCAGAGCTAACCAGAGCAGAGCTTCCAGAGGGCCAGAGCCAAGTTGCCAGAGCAGAGCTGCCAGAGCTAAGTCATTAAAGTCAGAGCCAGAGCCAAGTCGCCAGATCCAGAGTCAGAGCTAAGTCGTTAGAGTCAGAGCCAGAGCCAAATCGCCAGATCCAGAGTCAGAGCTAAGCTATTGAAGCCAGAGAGCGGAGCCACACGCCAGAGACAATTCGCTAGAAGGCAGAGCTATTTAGCAGAGCGGAGCCAAAGAGTAAAAATCTGCCCCAAGGAAGGAAATCCAGAGCTACTAGACAGAGCGGGATGATGAGGACATAATCCAGCTCTGTAATTAGGGGACAACGACCTGACAAGTTATAATCTAATAATAGCCTTAATTAGTTTAATGGCGAGCATGCGGAATAGATGACCAAACGAATTTACTACTTTACCCCGACTGTAATGCCTATAAATACCTACGATGATGAAATAAAGCACACGTTCTCTCTTTTACTGCTTTAAGATCTCTTCTCTTTCCTTTCTCTCTAGAGTTTGAACTAATAAAATTACATATATAAATAAAATATCTAAATTGTTAGAGTTATGTTTGTTAGATAGTTGACAATTGGAGTCATGGTTGAATATAATTTCATATTTGATGATGCTCTCTCAAACTCTAGATGAGATGATGCTCAAAACTCCAGACGAGATGATGCTCTTTCAAGTTTTAGACGAGATGATTCTCTTTCAAGTTTCAGACAAGATAATGCTCAGAAGTTAAAGATAATCTGTTAAGTTTGCGACGAGATGATGCCCACAACTTGGTTGGTCTTAAAACTCCAAATGATACGATGTTTGATAAATCAGTTATGGTCTTTTAAATATCAGGCGAGATTATTTTCATAATTAGTTATGCTTTTAGAAGTTCGAAATTATATGATACTCACAATTCAATTATGATTTTTCAAACTCCTTATAAAATTATGGTCAAAAGGCAAAAAAAAAATAAATAAAAAAAATTGAACAAAATTAATAAATCTTGTAACAACAAATGCAACAAATCAATCCGCCATCATACCTATGTCAAATTTATATGTATTTCTACTCTTTTTTTTTTCTTACGCGTTAACTTTTTATAAAATTTCATATGAAAACTAATGGGTATTTTTATGATCTCAACAAAATTAATAATTTAATTGCTAAAAGTTGTTGAGATTAATATAATTTAAAATGTATTACTAATTTAATTTAATTTAATTAATTATATAAATAATTTACATAAAAAAATTATTTTATATAATTATCATAAGAATAACATAAAATATATAAATTACAAAAAATATGTACCCGTCGAATTTCGACGGGTAATACACTAGTTTTTCAGAATAAATCATAAAAGTATACCAACTACATATGATGATGAAATGAACATAAGAATTACCATTTCAATCTCAATTCTCTCGCGGCATTTCAGTCATCCCGTTCGTTCCACCATCTTCACTTACTTTAATAGCTTTCCATAAACAATAATATTCTCTCATTTCTCATCTCTACATCTTTCTCTTTGAAAATACTGCCAATCTTATTTACACGATACTGCTCCAAATCTCATACCAATAAAATGGGTTAATTGCATATAAATTATTGGACTTTCAATAAATTCTCATTTTGCACACAAACTTTAAAATCTTTATTAAAATTACTCAACTATTAATGTTTTCTCATTTTTCATATTCGTCCAATTTTCATCGAGTCGACATGGCATAAATAATATTCGCTTGACATGAATATGCTTGCGTGACATAAATATGACTGTGTGAAAAAATAGAACTTGCGTCGTATTGTATAATTGGATGAAAATAACGTTGTTTCATGCCCAAAATTTAGTTAGAGTAATTTTAATAAAAAATTTAAAGTTCATGTGCAAAATGAGAATTTATTGAAAGTGGAGTAATTTATATGCAGTTAATCCCAATAAAATAGTTGAAAATATTTAATATCTACTATTCTATAAAGGGGTAATCGTGCATAAATATATAAATTTTCGCTCAATTCTAATTTCACACATGAATTAAAAATTCTAACTCCAAATATCCGAACTTTCAATTATTCTAACACGATTCTCAATTTTTGACGAATTAATTAATGTCATCATGACAAGCTGAAATAACAAATTAATGTCACAATAGTTAACCGAAGTGCCATGAACATCTAACTACATCGTTTAGTACATTAATCACTTAAACCATATAGATATTTTAAGCATCTACCTTGACATTAATTTGGAGGTAATTGTCAGTCGTTTAAAAAAATAAAAATAAAAAATGAAAACTTATGCATAGAAAACCAAAATTAAGTAAAAGTTTATATATTTATATGCAAGTGCATGGAAGCACTATATGGATAGAGAATTCGCGAACAGCATGACGTTAAAATTAGAACAGTGGCTTGACATAAGATAAAAGTACAATGAGCGGAAAAGAGTTCCTACATCACATATGAGAGATGAGTAAAAGACACAGTAAGTAATAGCATCAAATAATACAATGTGAGAACCTTCTAACTTCAGCCCACATAGGAATATACTCAGATGGTTCTTACTACAGACTGCAACTGACAAAAACCAACACAGATCCAATATATAAATGACAACAAAAGTGTAGTAAAGAATAAATTGTAGTTTACCGTTCCAACGATATGGCATTTAGGCAACAGCAGGCATGTCCTTTAGCCACGCATCCAGTGGCTTGCCGATTGAGTAAACAATGAAACCAATCTCCCTGAGCTTATCGGCATTCACAACGTTCCTCCCGTCAAAAACAAAGGCAGGTTTCTGCATGTTGTCATATATCCTCTGGAAATCGAGCTTCTTAAACTCATCCCACTCGGTCAGAATGCAGACAGCATGTGCATCTTTGGTAGCCTCATAGGCGTCCCAGACAGTATGCACTTTCTTCACTGTGGTCGGGCTCATTGGCTGGAGGTGAAGGGGATGGTCCCAGTCGAACTTGTTCATCGAGAGGTCCCTCTGGATCTGGTCGTCAGTGACCTGGGGATCGTAGATGCTGAGTTGGGCCTTGTCCCCTAGGAGCCCTTTGCAGACGTCGATAGCAGGAGTCTCTCGAGTATCACCTGTGTCCTTCTTGAAAGCGAAACCCAGGATGGCGATTTTCTTGTTAGCAACTGTGTTGAACATGGACGAGACAAGTCGGTTGACAAAACGGTTCTTCTGGTAGTCGTTAATCTTGATGACTTGCTTCCAGTATTCTGCAACCTCAGGGAGACCATTGCACTCGCAAATATAAACTAAGTTCAGAATGTCCTTCTGGAAGCAGGAACCACCAAAACCAACACTGGCGTTGAGGAACTTGGGACCGATTCTTGAGTCTGTGCCAACAGCATAAGCCACCTGGGAAACATCTGCTCCAGTGGCTTCACAGAGAGCTGACATTGCATTCACTGACGAGATACGTTGGGCCAAGAATGCATTTGCAGCAAGTTTTGACAGTTCTGCTGACCATAAATTAGTGGTGAGGATGCGATCTTCAGGAACCCAATGAGCGTAAACATCCTTAAGTGCTTTAACTGCCTTGTTGCCTTCTGGGGTTTCCCTGCCTCCGATTAGAACCCTGTCTGGGTTGAAAAGATCTTGAATTGCAGTACCTTCAGCAAGGAATTCTGGGTTGGAAAGAATCTGATAATTAATTCCCTTGCTGTTATGGGTCAAGATTTTTTCAATGGCCTCAGCCGTTTTGACCGGAACTGTAGACTTCTCAACCACTATCTTATCAGATTTTGATACATCGGCAATCATACGTGCTGCACTTTCCCAGTATGTCAAATCTGCAGCTTTGCCAGCTCCAAGACCTCGAGTCTTAGTAGGGGTGTTGACTGACACAAATACTATGTCAGCCTCAAACACATGTTTCTCCACATCTGTGCTGAAGAATAGGTTCTTGCCCCGGCACTGCTTCACTACCTCATCAAGTCCTGGCTCATAGATAGGAAGTGTATCACTGTTCCAAGCAGTGATGCGCGGGACAGAAATATCAACAACAGCCACTTCAATATCAGGGCATTTGAGTGCTATCACAGCCATTGTAGGGCCTCCCACATATCCAGCTCCAATACAGCAAATCTTCACCATTCTTTCCTTTGTTCTGGTTCCCTGAAAAATTTACATGCAAACATTATGCCATCTCGTCTATGTAAATGCAAAGCATCACCATAATTGAACGTTACATTCAGATATCAGGGCAGAGATAATTCATAAAGGAAATTTGAACAAGCTTTGAGAGCACTGTCATGAAATGATATATGATCTATCAGATCCGCAGAAAATTTCCTGACCATCATTCAACATCATAATTATAACAGAACCAACAAGAAAGTGGACTGCATTAACCAGAAAAATTTAATTCCAGTAGAACCAAGTGCAGCTAAAAGAGTATAGAGAATCAATAGATTACCCAGAATCTGATTCCAATTGCTTGAAAAGGTGTCAAGCTTATTCTTTATCAAAATCCATGATAATGAATACAGCATAACATCAAAGTATTTTGCTAATCAGATCTGAATAGTATAATTCAGAGCAAGAAGTACCAGTCTGCCACTGACACCTAAAGATCACAGAGTTATAATGAAAAAAGAGATCTTGCAATGCTCAGTAATTCTTCAAGTTAAATTACAATATTT